>NW_027259412.1:0-31997 GCF_045791955.1 Oncorhynchus clarkii lewisi
TGTTAGAGGTGTATTAGATATGTATTAGAGGTGTATTAGAGATGTATTAGAGGTGTATTAGAGGTGTATTAGGTGTATTAGAGGTGTGTTAAAGTGTATTAGAGTTGTATTAGAGATGTATTAGAGGTGTGTTAGAGGTGTATTAGAGGTGTGTTAGAGGTGTTTTAGAGTTGTATTAGAGGTGTGTTAGAGGTGTATTAGAGATGTATTAGAGGTGTGTTAGAGGTGTGTTAGAGATGTATTAGAGATGTATTAGAGGTGTATAAGAGGTGTATTAGAGGTGTATAAGAGGTGTGTTAGAGGTGTGTTAGAGGTGTATTAGAGCTGTATTAGAGTTGTATTAGAGGTGTGTTAGAGGTGTGTTAGAGGTGTATTAGAGTTGTATTAGAGATGTTTTAGAGGTGTATTAGAGATGTATTATAGCTGTATTAGAGGTGTTAGAGGTGTATTAGATGTGTATTAAAGGTGTATTAGAAGGGTATTCGAGATGTATTAGAGGTGTATTAGAGGTGTATTAGAGATGTGTTAGAGGTGTGTTAGAGGTGTGTTAGAGGTGTGTTAGAGATGTATTATAGGTGTTTTAGAGGTGTATTAGAGTTGTATTAGAGGTGTATTAGAGATGTATTAGAGATGTATTAGAGGTGTATTAGAGGTGTATTAGAGGTGTGTTAGAGGTGTATCAGAGTTGTATTAGAGGTGTGTTAGAGGTGTATTAGAGATGTATTAGAGGTGTGTTAGAGGTGTGTTAGAGGTGTATTAGAGGTGTATTAGAGGTGTGTTAGAGGTGTATTAGAGATGTATTAGAGGTGTATTCGAGGTGTATTAGAGGTGTATTAGATATGTATTAAAAGTGTATTAGAGATGTATTAAATGTGTATTAGAGGTGTATTAGAGGTGTATTAGAGGTGTATTAGAGATGTATTAGAGGTGTGTTAGAGGTGTGTTAGAGGTGTATTAGAGCTGTATTAGAGGTGTATTAAATGTGTATTAAATGTGTATTAGAACGGTATTAGAGGTGTATTAGAGCAGTATTAGAGGTGTATTAGAGGTGTATTAAATGTGTATTAGAACGGTATTAGAGGTGTATTAGAGATATATTAGAGGTATTAGAGGTGTATTAATAGGGTATTTGAGGTGTATTATAGATGTATTAGAGGTGTATTAGAGGTGTATTAGAGATGTATTAGAGGTGTGTTAGAGGTGTATTAGAGGTGTGTTAGAGGTGTATTAAAGGTGTATTAGAAGGGTATTAGAGGTGTGTTAGAGATGTGTTAGAGGTGTCATACAGTTGTATTAGCGGTGTGTTAGAGGTGTGTTAGAGATGTATTAGAGAGGTGTTACAGGTGTTATATGTGTATTAGAGATGTATTAGAGGTGTATTTGAGATGTATTAGAGATGTATTAGAGGTGTATTAGAGGTGTATTAGAGGTGTATTAAATGTGTATTAGAGATGTATTAGAGGTTTATTAGAGGTGTATTAGAGGTGTATTAGAGGTGTATTAGAGGTGTATTAGAGATGTATTAGAGGTGTGTTAGAGGTGTGTTAGAGATGTATTAGAAGTGTGTTAGAGGTGTATTAGAGCTGTATTAGAGGTGTATTAAATGTGTATTAAATGTGTATTAGAACGGTATTAGAGGTGTATTCGAACAGTATTAGAGGTGTATTAGAGGTGTATTAGAGTTGTATTAGAGATGTTTTAGAGGTGTATTAGAGGTGTATTATAGCTGTATTAGATGTGTTAGAGGTGTATTAGATGTGTATTAAAGGTGTATTAGAAGGGTATTCGAGATGTATTAGAGGTGTATTAGAGGTGTATTAGAGATGTGTTAGAGGTGTGTTAGAGGTGTGTTAGAGGTGTGTTAGAGGTGTATTAGAGATGTATTAGAGGTGTGTTAGAGGTGTATTAGAGGTGTATTAGAGGTGTATTAGAGATGTATTAGAGGTCTGTTAGAGGTGTGTTAGAGGTGTATTAGAGTTGTATTAGAGGTGTGTTAGAGGTGTATTAGAGGTGTATTAGAGATGTATTAGAGGTGTGTTAGAGGTGTATTAGAGATGTATTATAGGTGTTTTAGAGGTGTATTAGAGTTGTATTAGAGGTGTATTAGAGATGTATTAGAGGTGTATTTGGTGTATTAGAGGTGTGTTAGAGGTGAATTAGAGTTGTATTAGAGGTGTGTTAGAGGTGTATTAGAGATGTATTATAGGTGTTTTAGAGGTGTATTAGAGTTGTATTAGAGGTGTATTAGAGATGTATTAGAGGTGTATTAGAGGTGTATTAGGTGTATTAGAGGTGTGTTAGAGGTGTATTAGGTGTATTAGAAGTGTGTTAGAGGTGTATTAGAGTTGTATTAGAGGTGTGTTAGAGGTGTATTAGAGATGTATTAGAGGTGTATTAGAGGTGTATTAGAGGTGTATAAGAGGTGTATTAGAGATGTTGTAGAGGTGTATTAGAGTTGTATTAGGTGTATTAGAGGTGTGTTAGAGGTGTATTAGAGTTGTATTAGAGGTGTGTTAGAGGTGTATTAGAGATGTATTATAGGTGTGTTAGAGGTGTTAGAGGTGTATTAGAGATGTATTATAGTTGTTTTAGAGGTGTATTAGAGTTGTATTAGAGGTGTATTAGAGATGTATTAGAGATGTATTAGAGGTGTATTAGAGGTGTGTTAGAGGTGTATCAGAGTTGTATTAGAGGTGTGTTAGAGGTGTATTAGAGATGTATTAGAGGTGTATTAGAGGTGTGTTAGAGGTGTGTTAGAGGTGTATTAGAGGTGTGTTAGAGATGTATTAGAGGTGTATTAGAGTTGTGTTAGAGGTGTATTAGAGATGTATTATAGGTGTTTTAGAGGTGTATTAGAGTTGTATTAGAGGTGTATTAAAGGTGTTTTAGAGGTGTTTCAGAGCTATATTAGAGGAGTATTGGAGATGTATTAGAGGTGTTTTAAAGGTGTATTAGAGGTGTAAGTGGTGTATTCGAGATGTATTGGAGATGTATTAGAGGTGTATTCGAGGTGTATTAGAGCTGTATTAGAGGTGTTAGTGGTGTATTTGAGATGTATTAGAGGTATTAGAGGTGTTTTAATAGGGTATTTGAGGTGTATTATAGATGTTTTAGAGGTGTATTCGCGTTGTATTAGTTATATATTAGAGGTGTATTAGAGGTGTTAGAGGTGTATTAGAGATGTATTAGAGGTGTATTCGCGTTGTATTAGTGATATATTAGAGGAGGTGTTAGAGATGTTAGAGGTGTATTAGAGGTGTATTAGAGGTGTGTTAGAGGTGTATTAAAGGTGTATTAGAAGGGTATTAGAGATGTTTTAGAGGTGTATTAGAGGTATTAGAGGTGTATTATATGTGTATTAGAGGTGTGTTAGAGATTTATTAGAGGTGTATTAGAGGTCTATTATATGTGTTAGAGGTGTATTAGAAGTGTATTAGGTGTAATAGAATTGTAGTAGAGGTGCATTACAGTTGTATTAGAGGTGTGTTAGAGATGTATTAGAGGTGTATTAGAGATGTATTAGAGGTGTAATACAGTTGTATTAGAGTTGTGTTAGAGGTGTGTTAGAGATGTATTAGAGAGGTGTTAGAGGTGTTAGAGGTGTATTAGAGATGTATTAGAGGTGTATTTGAGATGTATTAGAGGTGTATTAGAGGTGTATTAGAGGTGTTAGAGATGTATTAGAGGTGTGTTAGAGGTGTGTTAGAGGTGTGTTAGAGCTGTATTAGACCTGTATTAGAGCTGTATTAGAGGTGTATTAGAGGTGTATTAGAGGTGTATTAAATGTGTATTAGAACGGTATTAGAGGTGTATTAGAGATGTATTAGAGGTATTAGAGATGTATTAATAGGTTATTTGAGGTGTATTATAGATGTTTTAGAGGTGTATTCGCGTTGTATTAGTGATATATTAGAGGTGTATTAGAGGTGTTAGAGGTGTATTAGAGATGTATTAGAGGTGTGTTAGAGGTGTAGTAAAGGTGTATTAGAAGGGTATTAGGGGTGTGTTAGAGGTGTATTAGAGGTATTAGAGGTGTATTAGATGTGATTAGAGGTGTATTAGAGATTTATTAGAGGTGTATTAGAGGTCTATTAGATGTGTTAGAGGTGTATTAGAGGTGTGTTAGAGGTGTATTAGAGTTGTATTGGAGATGTTAGAGGTGTTTTAGAGGTTTATTATAGGTGTATTAGAGAAGTTAGAGCTGTATTAGATGTATTAGAGGTTTTAGAGGTATATTAGAGATGTGTTAGAGATGTATTAGAGATGTATTGAGGTGTATTAGAGATGTATTAGAGGTGTATTAGAGGTGTATTAGAGGTGTATTAGAGATGTATTAAATGTGTATTAGAGATGTATTAAATGTGTATTAGAGGTGTATTAGAGGTGTATTAGAGGTGTATTAGAGATGTATTAGAGGTGTGTTAGAGGTGTGTTAGAGGTGTATTAGAGCTTTATTAGAGGTGTATTAAATGTGTATTAAATGTGTATTAGAACGGTATTAGAGGTGTATTAGGTGTATTAGAGGTGTATTAGAGGTGTATTAGAGGTGTATTAGAGGTTTATTAAATGTGTATTAGAACGGTATTAGAGGTGTATTAGAGATATATTAGAGCTATTAGAGGTGTATTAATAGGGTATTTGAGGTGTATTATAGATGTATTAGAGGTGTATTAGAGGTGTATTAGAGATGTATTAGAGGTGTGTTAAAGGTGTATTAGAGGTGTATTAGAGGTGTGTTAGAGGTGTATTAAAGGTGTATTAGAGGTGTATTAGAGGTGTGTTAGAGGTGTATCAGAGTTGTATTAGAGGTGTGTTAGAGGTGTATTAGAGATGTATTAGAGGTGTATTAGAGGTGTGTTAGAGGTGTGTTAGAGGTGTATTAGAGGTGTGTTAGAGATGTATTAGAGGTGTATTAGAGTTGTGTTAGAGGTGTATTAGAGATGTATTATAGGTGTTTTAGAGGTGTATTAGAGTTGTATTAGAGGTGTATTAAAGGTGTATTAGAGGTGTTTCAGAGCTATATTAGAGGAGTATTGGAGATGTATTAGAGGTGTTTTAAAGGTGTATTAGAGGTGTAAGTGGTGTATTCGAGATGTATTGGAGATGTATTAGAGGTGTATTCGAGGTGTATTAGAGGTGTATTAGAGGTGTTAGTGGTGTATTCGAGATGTATTAGAGGTATTAGAGGTGTTTTAATAGGGTATTTGAGGTGTATTATAGATGTTTTAGAGGTGTATTCGCGTTGTATTAGTTATATATTAGAGGTGTATTAGAGGTGTTAGAGGTGTATTAGAGATGTATTAGAGGTGTATTCGCGTTGTATTAGTGATATATTAGAGGAGGTGTTAGAGATGTTAGAGGTGTATTAGAGGTGTATTAGAGGTGTGTTAGAGGTGTATTAAAGGTGTATTAGAAGGGTATTAGAGATGTTTTAGAGGTGTATTAGATGTGTATTAGAGGTGTGTTAGAGATTTATTAGAGGTGTATTAGAGGTCTATTATATGTGTTAGAGGTGTATTAGAAGTGTATTAGGTGTATTAGAATTGTAGTAGAGGTGCATTACAGTTGTATTAGAGGTGTGTTAGAGATGTATTAGAGGTGTATTAGAGATGTATTAGAGGTGTAATACAGTTGTATTAGAGTTGTGTTAGAGGTGTGTTAGAGATGTATTAGAGAGGTGTTAGAGGTGTTAGAGGTGTATTAGAGATGTATTAGAGGTGTATTTGAGATGTATTAGAGGTGTATTAGAGGTGTATTAGAGGTGTTAGAGATGTATTAGAGGTGTGTTAGAGGTGTGTTAGAGGTGTGTTAGAGCTGTATTAGACCTGTATTAGAGCTGTATTAGACGTGTATTAGAGGTGTATTAGAGGTGTATTAAATGTGTATTAGAACGGTATTAGAGGTGTATTAGAGATGTATTAGAGGTATTAGAGATGTATTAATAGGTTATTTGAGGTGTATTATAGATGTTTTAGAGGTGTATTCGCGTTGTATTAGTGATATATTAGAGGTGTATTAGAGGTGTTAGAGGTGTATTAGAGATGTATTAGAGGTGTGTTAGAGGTGTAGTAAAGGTGTATTAGAAGGGTATTAGGGGTGTGTTAGAGGTGTATTAGAGGTATTAGAGGTGTATTAGATGTGATTAGAGGTGTATTAGAGATTTATTAGAGGTGTATTAGAGGTCTATTAGATGTGTTAGAGGTGTATTAGAGGTGTGTTAGAGGTGTATTAGAGTTGTATTGGAGATGTTAGAGGTGTTTTAGAGGTTTATTATAGGTGTATTAGAGAAGTTAGAGCTGTATTAGATGTATTAGAGGTTTTAGAGGTGTATTATAGATGTTTTAGAGATGTATTAGAGATGTATTGAGGTGTATTAGAGATGTATTAGAGGTGTATTAGAGGTGTATTAGAGGTGTATTAGAGATGTATTAAATGTGTATTAGAGATGTATTAAATGTGTATTAGAGGTGTATTAGAGGTGTATTAGAGATGTATTAGAGGTGTGTTAGAGGTGTGTTAGAGGTGTATTAGAGCTTTATTAGAGGTGTATTAAATGTGTATTAAATGTGTATTAGAACGGTATTAGAGGTGTATTAGAGCTGTATTAGAGGTGTATTAGAGGTGTATTAGAGGTGTATTAGAGGTTTATTAAATGTGTATTAGAACGGTATTAGAGGTGTATTAGAGATATATTAGAGCTATTAGAGGTGTATTAATAGGGTATTTGAGGTGTATTATAGATGTATTAGAGGTGTATTAGAGGTGTATTAGAGATGTATTATAGGTGTTTTAGAGGTGTATTAGAGTTGTATTAGAGGTGTATTAGAGATGTATTAGAGGTGTATTAGAGGTGTATTAGGTGTATTAGAGGTGTGTTAGAGGTGTATTAGGTGTATTAGAGGTGTGTTAGAGGTGTATTAGAGTTGTATTAGTGGTGTGTTAGAGGTGTATTAGAGATGTATTAGAGGTGTATTAGAGGTGTATTAGAGGTGTATAAGAGGTGTATTAGAGATGTTGTAGAGGTGTATTAGAGTTGTATTAGGTGTATTAGAGGTGTGTTAGAGGTGTATTAGAGTTGTATTAGAGGTGTGTTAGAGGTGTATTAGAGATGTATTATAGGTGTGTTAGAGGTGTTAGAGGTGTATTAGAGATGTATTATAGGTGTTTTAGAGGTGTATTAGAGTTGTATTAGAGGTGTATTAGAGATGTATTAGAGATGTATTAGAGGTGTATTAGAGGTGTGTTAGAGGTGTATCAGAGTTGTATTAGAGATGTGTTAGAGGTGTATTAGAGATGTATTAGAGGTGTATTAGAGGTGTGTTAGAGGTGTGTTAGAGGTGTATTAGAGGTGTGTTAGAGATGTATTAGAGGTGTATTAGAGTTGTGTTAGAGGTGTATTAGAGATGTATTATAGGTGTTTTAGAGGTGTATTAGAGTTGTATTAGAGGTGTATTAAAGGTGTATTAGAGGTGTTTCAGAGCTATATTAGAGGAGTATTGGAGATGTATTAGAGGTGTTTTAAAGGTGTATTAGAGGTGTAAGTGGTGTATTCGAGAATTATTGGAGATGTATTAGAGGTGTATTCGAGGTGTATTAGAGGTGTATTAGAGGTGTTAGTGGTGTATTCGAGATGTATTAGAGGTATTAGAGGTGTTTTAATAGGGTATTTGAGGTGTATTATAGATGTTTTAGAGGTGTATTCGCGTTGTATTAGTTATATATTAGAGGTGTATTAGAGGTGTTAGAGGTGTATTAGAGATGTATTAGAGGTGTATTCGCGTTGTATTAGTGATATATTAGAGGAGGTGTTAGAGATGTTAGAGGTGTATTAGAGGTGTATTAGAGGTGTGTTAGAGGTGTATTAAAGGTGTATTAGAAGGGTATTAGAGATGTTTTAGAGGTGTATTAGAGGTATTAGAGGTGTATTAGATGTGTATTAGAGGTGTGTTAGAGATTTATTAGAGGTGTATTAGAGGTCTATTATATGTGTTAGAGGTGTATTAGAAGTGTATTAGGTGTATTAGAATTGTAGTAGAGGTGCATTACAGTTGTATTAGAGGTGTGTTAGAGATGTATTAGAGGTGTATTAGAGATGTATTAGAGGTGTAATACAGTTGTATTAGAGTTGTGTTAGAGGTGTGTTAGAGATGTATTAGAGAGGTGTTAGAGGTGTTAGAGGTGTATTAGAGATGTATTAGAGGTGTATTTGAGATGTATTAGAGGTGTATTAGAGGTGTATTAGAGGTGTTAGAGATGTATTAGAGGTGTGTTAGAGGTGTGTTAGAGGTGTGTTAGAGCTGTATTAGACCTGTATTAGAGCTGTATTAGAGGTGTATTAGAGGTGTATTAGAGGTGTATTAAATGTTTATTAGAACGGTATTAGAGGTGTATTAGAGATGTATTAGAGGTATTAGAGATGTATTAATAGGTTATTTGAGGTGTATTATAGATGTTTTAGAGGTGTATTCGCGTTGTATTAGTGATATATTAGAGGTGTATTAGAGGTGTTAGAGGTGTATTAGAGATGTATTAGAGGTGTGTTAGAGGTGTAGTAAAGGTGTATTAGAAGGGTATTAGGGGTGTGTTAGAGGTGTATTAGAGGTATTAGAGGTGTATTAGATGTGATTAGAGGTGTATTAGAGATGTATTAGAGGTGTATTAGAGGTCTATTAGATGTGTTAGAGGTGTATTAGAGGTGTGTTAGAGGTGTATTAGAGTTGTATTGGAGATGTTAGAAGTGTTTTAGAGGTTTATTATAGGTGTATTAGAGAAGTTAGAGCTGTATTAGATGTATTAGAGGTTTTAGAGGTATATTAGAGATGTGTTAGAGATGTATTAGAGATGTATTGAGGTGTATTAGAGATGTATTAGAGGTGTATTAGAGGTGTATTAGAGATGTATTAAATGTGTATTAGAGATGTATTAAATGTGTATTAGAGGTGTATTAGAGGTGTATTAGAGGTGTATTAGAGATGTATTAGAGGTGTGTTAAAGGTGTATTAGAGGTGTATTAGAGGTGTGTTAGAGGTGTATTAAAGGTGTATTAGAGGTGTATTAGAGGTGTGTTAGAGGTGTATCAGAGTTGTATTAGAGGTGTGTTAGAGGTGTATTAGAGATGTATTAGAGGTGTATTAGAGGTGTGTTAGAGGTGTGTTAGAGGTGTATTAGAGGTGTGTTAGAGATGTATTAGAGGTGTATTAGAGTTGTGTTAGAGGTGTATTAGAGGTGTATTATAGGTGTTTTAGAGGTGTATTAGAGTTGTATTAGAGGTGTATTAAAGGTGTATTAGAGGTGTTTCAGAGCTATATTAGAGGAGTATTGGAGATGTATTAGAGGTGTTTTAAAGGTGTATTAGAGGTGTAAGTGGTGTATTCGAGATGTATTGGAGATGTATTAGAGGTGTATTCGAGGTGTATTAGAGGTGTATTAGAGGTGTTAGTGGTGTATTCGAGATGTATTAGAGGTATTAGAGGTGTTTTAATAGGGTATTTGAGGTGTATTATAGATGTTTTAGAGGTGTATTCGCGTTGTATTAGTTATATATTAGAGGTGTATTAGAGGTGTTAGAGGTGTATTAGAGATGTATTAGAGGTGTATTCGCGTTGTATTAGTGATATATTAGAGGAGGTGTTAGAGATGTTAGAGGTGTATTAGAGGTGTATTAGAGGTGTGTTAGAGGTGTATTAAAGGTGTATTAGAAGGGTATTAGAGATGTTTTAGAGGTGTATTAGAGGTATTAGAGGTGTATTAGATGTGTATTAGAGGTGTGTTAGAGATTTATTAGAGGTGTATTAGAGGTCTATTATATGTGTTAGAGGTGTATTAGAAGTGTATTAGGTGTATTAGAATTGTAGTAGAGGTGCATTACAGTTGTATTAGAGGTGTGTTAGAGATGTATTAGAGGTGTATTAGAGATGTATTAGAGGTGTAATACAGTTGTATTAGAGTTGTGTTAGAGGTGTGTTAGAGATGTATTAGAGAGGTGTTAGAGGTGTTAGAGGTGTATTAGAGATGTATTAGAGGTGTATTTGAGATGTATTAGAGGTGTATTAGAGGTGTTAGAGATGTATTAGAGGTGTGTTAGAGGTGTGTTAGAGGTGTGTTAGAGCTGTATTAGACCTGTATTAGAGCTGTATTAGAGGTGTATTAGAGGTGTATTAGAGGTGTATTAGAGGTGTATTAAATGTGTATTAGAACGGTATTAGAGGTGTATTAGAGATGTATTAGAGGTATTAGAGATGTATTAATAGGTTATTTGAGGTGTATTATAGATGTTTTAGAGGTGTATTCGCGTTGTATTAGTGATATATTAGAGGTGTATTAGAGGTGTTAGAGGTGTATTAGAGATGTATTAGAGGTGTGTTAGAGGTGTAGTAAAGGTGTATTAGAAGGGTATTAGGGGTGTGTTAGAGGTGTATTAGAGGTATTAGAGGTGTATTAGATGTGATTAGAGGTGTATTAGAGATTTATTAGAGGTGTATTAGAGGTCTATTAGATGTGTTAGAGGTGTATTAGAGGTGTGTTAGAGGTGTATTAGAGTTGTATTGGAGATGTTAGAGGTGTTTTAGAGGTTTATTATAGGTGTATTAGAGAAGTTAGAGCTGTATTAGATGTATTAGAGGTTTTAGAGGTATATTAGAGATGTGTTAGAGATGTATTAGAGATGTATTGAGGTGTATTAGAGATGTATTAGAGGTGTATTAGAGGTGTATTAGAGATGTATTAAATGTGTATTAGAGATATATTAAATGTGTATTAGAGGTGTATTAGAGGTGTATTAGAGGTGTATTAGAGATGTATTAGAGGTGTGTTACAGGTGTGTTAGAGGTGTATTAGAGCTTTATTAGAGGTGTATTAAATGTGTATTAAATATGTATTAGAACGGTATTAGAGGTGTATTAGAGCTGTATTAGAGGTGTATTAGAGGTGTATTAGAGGTGTATTAGAGGTTTATTAAATGTGTATTAGAACGGTATTAGAGGTGTATTAGAGATATATTAGAGCTATTAGAGGTGTATTAATAGGGTATTTGAGGTGTATTATAGATGTATTAGAGGTGTATTAGAGGTGTATTAGAGATGTATTAGAGGTGTGTTAAAGGTGTATTAGAGGTGTATTAGAGGTGTGTTAGAGGTGTATTAAAGGTGTATTAGAGGTGTATTAGAGGTGTGTTAGAGGTGTATCAGAGTTGTATTAGAGGTGTGTTAGAGGTGTATTAGAGATGTATTAGAGGTGTATTAGAGGTGTGTTAGAGGTGTGTTAGAGGTGTATTAGAGGTGTGTTAGAGATGTATTAGAGGTGTATTAGAGTTGTGTTAGAGGTGTATTAGAGATGTATTATAGGTGTTTTAGAGGTGTATTAGAGTTGTATTAGAGGTGTATTAAAGGTGTATTAGAGGTGTTTCAGAGCTATATTAGAGGAGTATTGGAGATGTATTAGAGGTGTTTTAAAGGTGTATTAGAGGTGTAAGTGGTGTATTCGAGATGTATTGGAGATGTATTAGAGGTGTATTCGAGGTGTATTAGAGGTGTATTAGAGGTGTTAGTGGTGTATTTGAGATGTATTAGAGGTATTAGAGGTGTTTTAATAGGGTATTTGAGGTGTATTATAGATGTTTTAGAGGTGTATTCGCGTTGTATTAGTTATATATTAGAGGTGTATTAGAGGTGTTAGAGGTGTATTAGAGATGTATTAGAGGTGTATTCGCGTTGTATTAGTGATATATTAGAGGAGGTGTTAGAGATGTTAGAGGTGTATTAGAGGTGTATTAGAGGTGTGTTAGAGGTGTATTAAAGGTGTATTAGAAGGGTATTAGAGATGTTTTAGAGGTGTATTAGAGGTATTAGAGGTGTATTAGATGTGTATTAGAGGTGTGTTAGAGATTTATTAGAGGTGTATTAGAGGTCTATTATATGTGTTAGAGGTGTATTAGAAGTGTATTAGGTGTAATAGAATTGTAGTAGAGGTGCATTACAGTTGTATTAGAGGTGTGTTAGAGATGTATTAGAGGTGTATTAGAGATGTATTAGAGGTGTAATACAGTTGTATTAGAGTTGTGTTAGAGGTGTGTTAGAGATGTATTAGAGAGGTGTTAGAGGTGTTAGAGGTGTATTAGAGATGTATTAGAGGTGTATTTGAGATGTATTAGAGGTGTATTAGAGGTGTATTAGAGGTGTTAGAGATGTATTAGAGGTGTGTTAGAGGTGTGTTAGAGGTGTGTTAGAGCTGTATTAGACCTGTATTAGAGCTGTATTAGAGGTGTATTAGAGGTGTATTAGAGGTGTATTAAATGTGTATTAGAACGGTATTAGAGGTGTATTAGAGATGTATTAGAGGTATTAGAGATGTATTAATAGGTTATTTGAGGTGTATTATAGATGTTTTAGAGGTGTATTCGCGTTGTATTAGTGATATATTAGAGGTGTATTAGAGGTGTTAGAGGTGTATTAGAGACGTATTAGAGGTGTGTTAGAGGTGTAGTAAAGGTGTATTAGAAGGGTATTAGGGGTGTGTTAGAGGTGTATTAGAGGTATTAGAGGTGTATTAGATGTGATTAGAGGTGTATTAGAGATTTATTAGAGGTGTATTAGAGGTCTATTAGATGTGTTAGAGGTGTATTAGAGGTGTGTTAGAGGTGTATTAGAGTTGTATTGGAGATGTTAGAGGTGTTTTAGAGGTTTATTATAGGTGTATTAGAGAAGTTAGAGCTGTATTAGATGTATTAGAGGTTTTAGAGGTATATTAGAGATGTGTTAGAGATGTATTAGAGATGTATTGAGGTGTATTAGAGATGTATTAGAGGTGTATTAGAGGTGTATTAGAGGTGTATTAGAGATGTATTAAATGTGTATTAGAGATGTATTAAATGTGTATTAGAGGTGTATTAGAGGTGTATTAGAGGTGTATTAGAGATGTATTAGAGGTGTGTTAGAGGTGTGTTAGAGGTGTATTAGAGCTTTATTAGAGGTGTATTAAATGTGTATTAAATGTGTATTAGAACGGTATTAGAAGTGTATTAGAGGTGTATTAGAGGTGTATTAGAGGTGTAATAGAGGTTTATTAAATGTGTATTAGAACGGTATTAGAGGTGTATTAGAGATATATTAGATCTATTAGAGGTGTATTAATAGGGTATTTGAGGTGTATTATAGATGTATTAGAGGTGTATTAGAGGTGTATTAGAGATGTATTAGAGGTGTGTTAAAGGTGTATTAGAGGTGTATTAGAGGTGTGTTAGAGGTGTATTATAGGTGTATTAGAGGTGTATTAGAGGTGTGTTAGAGGTGTATCAGAGTTGTATTAGAGGTGTGTTAGAGGTGTATTAGAGATGTATTAGAGGTGTATTAGAGGTGTGTTAGAGGTGTGTTAGAGGTGAATTAGAGGTGTGTTAGAGATGTATTAGAGGTGTATTAGAGTTGTGTTAGAGGTGTATTAGAGATGTATTATAGGTGTTTTAGAGGTGTATTAGAGTTGTATTAGAGGTGTATTAAAGGTGTATTAGAGGTGTTTCAGAGCTATATTAGAGGAGTATTGGAGATGTATTAGAGGTGTTTTAAAGGTGTATTAGAGGTGTAAGTGGTGTATTCGAGATGTATTGGAGATGTATTAGAGGTGTATTCGAGGTGTATTAGAGGTGTATTAGAGGTGTTAGTGGTGTATTCGAGATGTATTAGAGGTATTAGAGGTGTTTTAATAGGGTATTTGAGGTGTATTATAGATGTTTTAGAGGTGTATTCGCGTTGTATTAGTTATATATTAGAGGTGTATTAGAGGTGTTAGAGGTGTATTAGAGATGTATTAGAGGTGTATTCGCGTTGTATTAGTGATATATTAGAGGAGGTGTTAGAGATGTTAGAGGTGTATTAGAGGTGTATTAGAGGTGTGTTAGAGGTGTATTAAAGGTGTATTAGAAGGGTATTAGAGATGTTTTAGAGGTGTATTAGAGGTATTAGAGGTGTATTAGATGTGTATTAGAGGTGTGTTAGAGATTTATTAGAGGTGTATTAGAGGTCTATTATATGTGTTAGAGGTGTATTAGAAGTGTATTAGGTGTATTAGAATTGTAGTAGAGGTGCATTACAGTTGTATTAGAGGTGTGTTAGAGATGTATTAGAGGTGTATTAGAGATGTATTAGAGGTGTAATACAGTTGTATTAGAGTTGTGTTAGAGGTGTGTTAGAGATGTATTAGAGAGGTGTTAGAGGTGTTAGAGGTGTATTAGAGATGTATTAGAGGTGTATTTGAGATGTATTAGAGGTGTATTAGAGGTGTATTAGAGGTGTTAGAGATGTATTAGAGGTGTGTTAGAGGTGTGTTAGAGGTGTGTTAGAGCTGTATTAGACCTGTATTAGAGCTGTATTAGAGGTGTATTAGAGGTGTATTAGAGGTGTATTAAATGTGTATTAGAACGGTATTAGAGGTGTATTAGAGATGTATTAGAGGTATTAGAGATGTATTAATAGGTTATTTGAGGTGTATTATAGATGTTTTAGAGGTGTATTCGCGTTGTATTAGTGATATATTAGAGGTGTATTAGAGGTGTTAGAGGTGTATTAGAGATGTATTAGAGGTGTGTTAGAGGTGTAGTAAAGGTGTATTAGAAGGGTATTAGGGGTGTGTTAGAGGTGTATTAGAGGTATTAGAGGTGTATTAGATGTGATTAGAGGTGTATTAGAGATTTATTAGAGGTGTATTAGAGGTCTATTAGATGTGTTAGAGGTGTATTAGAGGTGTGTTAGAGGTGTATTAGAGTTGTATTGGAGATGTTAGAGGTGTTTTAGAGGTTTATTATAGGTGTATTAGAGAAGTTAGAGCTGTATTAGATGTATTAGAGGTTTTAGAGGTATATTAGAGATGTGTTAGAGATGTATTAGAGATGTATTGAGGTGTATTAGAGATGTATTAGAGGTGTATTAGAGGTGTATTAGAGATGTATTAAATGTGTATTAGAGATGTATTAAATGTGTATTAGAGGTGTATTAGAGGTGTATTAGAGATGTATTAGAGGTGTGTTAGAGGTGTGTTAGAGGTGTATTAGAGCTTTATTAGAGGTGTATTAAATGTGTATTAAATGTGTATTAGAACGGTATTAGAGGTGTATTAGAGCTGTATTAGAGGTGTATTAGAGGTGTATTAGAGGTGTATTAGAGGTTTATTAAATGTGTATTAGAACGGTATTAGAGGTGTATTAGAGATATATTAGAGCTATTAGAGGTGTATTAATAGGGTATTTGAGGTGTATTATAGATGTATTAGAGGTGTATTAGAGGTGTATTAGAGATGTATTATAGGTGTTTTAGAGGTGTATTAGAGTTGTATTAGAGGTGTATTAGAGATGTATTAGAGGTGTATTAGAGGTGTATTAGGTGTATTAGAGGTGTGTTAGAGGTGTATTAGGTGTATTAGAGGTGTGTTAGAGGTGTATTAGAGTTGTATTAGAGGTGTGTTAGAGGTGTATTAGAGATGTATTAGAGGTGTATTAGAGGTGTATTAGAGGTGTATAAGAGGTGTATTAGAGATGTTGTAGAGGTGTATTAGAGTTGTATTAGGTGTATTAGAGGTGTGTTAGAGGTGTATTAGAGTTGTATTAGAGGTGTGTTAGAGGTGTATTAGAGATGTATTATAGGTGTGTTAGAGGTGTTAGAGGTGTATTAGAGATGTATTATAGGTGTTTTAGAGGTGTATTAGAGTTGTATTAGAGGTGTATTAGAGATGTATTAGAGATGTATTAGAGGTGTATTAGAGGTGTATTAGAGGTGTGTTAGAGGTGTATCAGAGTTGTATTAGAGATGTGTTAGAGGTGTATTAGAGATGTATTAGAGGTGTATTAGAGGTGTGTTAGAGGTGTGTTAGAGGTGTATTAGAGGTGTGTTAGAGATGTATTAGAGGTGTATTAGAGTTGTGTTAGAGGTGTATTAGAGATGTATTATAGGTGTTTTAGAGGTGTATTAGAGTTGTATTAGAGGTGTATTAAAGGTGTATTAGAGGTGTTTCAGAGCTATATTAGAGGAGTATTGGAGATGTATTAGAGGTGTTTTAAAGGTGTATTAGAGGTGTAAGTGGTGTATTCGAGATTTATTGGAGATGTATTAGAGGTGTATTCGAGGTGTATTAGAGGTGTATTAGAGGTGTTAGTGGTGTATTCGAGATGTATTAGAGGTATTAGAGGTGTTTTAATAGGGTATTTGAGGTGTATTATAGATGTTTTAGAGGTGTATTCGCGTTGTATTAGTTATATATTAGAGGTGTATTAGAGGTGTTAGAGGTGTATTAGAGATGTATTAGAGGTGTATTCGCGTTGTATTAGTGATATATTAGAGGAGGTGTTAGAGATGTTAGAGGTGTATTAGAGGTGTATTAGAGGTGTGTTAGAGGTGTATTAAAGGTGTATTAGAAGGGTATTAGAGATGTTTTAGAGGTGTATTATAGGTATTAGAGGTGTATTAGATGTGTATTAGAGGTGTGTTAGAGATTTATTAGAGGTGTATTAGAGGTCTATTATATGTGTTAGAGGTGTATTAGAAGTGTATTAGGTGTATTAGAATTGTAGTAGAGGTGCATTACAGTTGTATTAGAGGTGTGTTAGAGATGTATTAGAGGTGTATTAGAGATGTATTAGAGGTGTAATACAGTTGTATTAGAGTTGTGTTAGAGGTGTGTTAGAGATGTATTAGAGAGGTGTTAGAGGTGTTAGAGGTGTATTAGAGATGTATTAGAGGTGTATTTGAGATGTATTAGAGGTGTATTAGAGGTGTATTAGAGGTGTTAGAGATGTATTAGAGGTGTGTTAGAGGTGTGTTAGAGGTGTGTTAGAGCTGTATTAGACCTGTATTAGAGCTGTATTAGAGGTGTATTAGAGGTGTATTAGAGGTGTATTAAATGTTTATTAGAACGGTATTAGAGGTGTATTAGAGATGTATTAGAGGTATTAGAGATGTATTAATAGGTTATTTGAGGTGTATTATAGATGTTTTAGAGGTGTATTCGCGTTGTATTAGTGATATATTAGAGGTGTATTAGAGGTGTTAGAGGTGTATTAGAGATGTATTAGAGGTGTGTTAGAGGTGTAGTAAAGGTGTATTAGAAGGGTATTAGGGGTGTGTTAGAGGTGTATTAGAGGTATTAGAGGTGTATTAGATGTGATTAGAGGTGTA
Organism: Oncorhynchus clarkii lewisi; assembly: GCF_045791955.1. Taxonomy (NCBI): domain Eukaryota; kingdom Metazoa; phylum Chordata; class Actinopteri; order Salmoniformes; family Salmonidae; genus Oncorhynchus; species Oncorhynchus clarkii. The sequence goes on from NW_027259412.1 coordinate 17,154, forward strand.
TTAGAGATGTATTAGAGGTGTATTAGAGGTCTATTAGATGTGTTAGAGGTGTATTAGAGGTGTGTTAGAGGTGTATTAGAGTTGTATTGGAGATGTTAGAGGTGTTTTAGAGGTTTATTATAGGTGTATTAGAGAAGTTAGAGCTGTATTAGATGTATTAGAGGTTTTAGAGGTATATTAGAGATGTGTTAGAGATGTATTAGAGATGTATTGAGGTGTATTAGAGATGTATTAGAGGTGTATTAGAGGTGTATTAGAGATGTATTAAATGTGTATTAGAGATGTATTAAATGTGTATTAGAGGTTTATTAGAGGTGTATTAGAGGTGTATTAGAGATGTATTAGAGGTGTGTTAGAGGTGTGTTAGAGGTGTATTAGAGCTTTATTAGAGGTGTACTAAATGTGTATTAAATATGTATTAGAACGGTATTAGAGGTGTATTAGAGCTGTATTAGAGGTGTATTAGAGGTGTATTAGAGGTGTATTAGAGGTTTATTAAATGTGTATTAGAACGGTATTAGAGGTGTATTAGAGATATATTAGAGCTATTAGAGGTGTATTAATAGGGTATTTGAGGTGTATTATAGATGTATTAGAGGTGTATTAGAGGTGTATTAGAGATGTATTAGAGGTGTGTTAAAGGTGTATTAGAGGTGTATTAGAGGTGTGTTAGAGGTGTATTAAAGGTGTATTAGAGGTGTATTAGAGGTGTGTTAGAGGTGTATCAGAGTTGTATTAGAGGTGTATTAGAGGTGTGTTAGAGGTGTGTTAGAGGTGTATTAGAGGTGTGTTAGAGATGTATTAGAGGTGTATTAGAGTTGTGTTAGAGGTGTATTATAGGTGTATTATAGGTGTTTTAGAGGTGTATTAGAGTTGTATTAGAGGTGTATTAAAGGTGTATTAGATGTGTTTCAGAGCTATATTAGAGGAGTATTGGAGATGTATTAGAGGTGTTTTAAAGGTGTATTAGAGGTGTAAGTGGTGTATTCGAGATGTATTGGAGATGTATTAGAGGTGTATTCGAGGTGTATTAGAGGTGTATTAGAGGTGTTAGTGGTGTATTCGAGATGTATTAGAGGTATTAGAGGTGTTTTAATAGGGTATTTGAGGTGTATTATAGATGTTTTAGAGGTGTATTCGCGTTGTATTAGTTATATATTAGAGGTGTATTAGAGGTGTTAGAGGTGTATTAGAGATGTATTAGAGGTGTATTCGCGTTGTATTAGTGATATATTAGAGGAGGTGTTAGAGATGTTAGAGGTGTATTAGAGGTGTATTAGAGGTGTGTTAGAGGTGTATTAAAGGTGTATTAGAAGGGTATTAGAGATGTTTTAGAGGTGTATTAGAGGTATTAGAGGTGTATTAGATGTGTATTAGAGGTGTGTTAGAGATTTATTAGAGGTGTATTAGAGGTCTATTATATGTGTTAGAGGTGTATTAGAAGTGTATTAGGTGTATTAGAATTGTAGTAGAGGTGCATTACAGTTGTATTAGAGGTGTGTTAGAGATGTATTAGAGGTGTATTAGAGATGTATTAGAGGTGTAATACAGTTGTATTAGAGTTGTGTTAGAGGTGTGTTAGAGATGTATTAGAGAGGTGTTAGAGGTGTTAGAGGTGTATTAGAGATGTATTAGAGGTGTATTTGAGATGTATTAGAGGTGTATTAGAGGTGTTAGAGATGTATTAGAGGTGTGTTAGAGGTGTGTTAGAGGTGTGTTAGAGCTGTATTAGACCTGTATTAGAGCTGTATTAGAGGTGTATTAGAGGTGTATTAGAGGTGTATTAGAGGTGTATTAAATGTGTATTAGAACGGTATTAGAGGTGTATTAGAGATGTATTAGAGGTATTAGAGATGTATTAATAGGTTATTTGAGGTGTATTATAGATGTTTTAGAGGTGTATTCGCGTTGTATTAGTGATATATTAGAGGTGTATTAGAGGTGTTAGAGGTGTATTAGAGATGTATTAGAGGTGTGTTAGAGGTGTAGTAAAGGTGTATTAGAAGGGTATTAGGGGTGTGTTAGAGGTGTATTAGAGGTATTAGAGGTGTATTAGATGTGATTAGAGGTGTATTAGAGATTTATTAGAGGTGTATTAGAGGTCTATTAGATGTGTTAGAGGTGTATTAGAGGTGTGTTAGAGGTGTATTAGAGTTGTATTGGAGATGTTAGAGGTGTTTTAGAGGTTTATTATAGGTGTATTAGAGAAGTTAGAGCTGTATTAGATGTATTAGGGGTTTTAGAGGTATATTAGAGATGTGTTAGAGATGTATTAGAGATGTATTGAGGTGTATTAGAGATGTATTAGAGGTGTATTAGAGGTGTATTAGAGATGTATTAAATGTGTATTAGAGATATATTAAATGTGTATTAGAGGTGTATTAGAGGTGTATTAGAGGTGTATTAGAGATGTATTAGAGGTGTGTTAGAGGTGTGTTAGAGGTGTATTAGAGCTTTATTAGAGGTGTATTAAATGTGTATTAAATATGTATTAGAACGGTATTAGAGGTGTATTAGAGCTGTATTAGAGGTGTATTAGAGGTGTATTAGAGGTGTATTAGAGGTTTATTAAATGTGTATTAGAACGGTATTAGAGGTGTATTAGAGATATATTAGAGCTATTAGAGGTGTATTAATAGGGTATTTGAGGTGTATTATAGATGTATTAGAGGTGTATTAGAGGTGTATTAGAGATGTATTAGAGGTGTGTTAAAGGTGTATTAGAGGTGTATTAGAGGTGTGTTAGAGGTGTATTAAAGGTGTATTAGAGGTGTATTAGAGGTGTGTTAGAGGTGTATCAGAGTTGTATTAGAGGTGTGTTAGAGGTGTATTAGAGATGTATTAGAGGTGTATTAGAGGTGTGTTAGAGGTGTGTTAGAGGTGTATTAGAGGTGTGTTAGAGATGTATTAGAGGTGTATTAGAGTTGTGTTAGAGGTGTATTAGAGATGTATTATAGGTGTTTTAGAGGTGTATTAGAGTTGTATTAGAGGTGTATTAAAGGTGTATTAGAGGTGTTTCAGAGCTATATTAGAGGAGTATTGGAGATGTATTAGAGGTGTTTTGAAGGTGTATTAGAGGTGTAAGTGGTGTATTCGAGATGTATTGGAGATGTATTAGAGGTGTATTCGAGGTGTATTAGAGGTGTATTAGAGGTGTTAGTGGTGTATTCGAGATGTATTAGAGGTATTAGAGGTGTTTTAATAGGGTATTTGAGGTGTATTATAGATGTTTTAGAGGTGTATTCGCGTTGTATTAGTTATATATTAGAGGTGTATTAGAGGTGTTAGAGGTGTATTAGAGATGTATTAGAGGTGTATTCGCGTTGTATTAGTGATATATTAGAGGAGGTGTTAGAGATGTTAGAGGTGTATTAGAGGTGTATTAGAGGTGTGTTAGAGGTGTATTAAAGGTGTATTAGAAGGGTATTAGAGATGTTTTAGAGGTGTATTAGAGGTATTAGAGGTGTATTAGATGTGTATTAGAGGTGTGTTAGAGATTTATTAGAGGTGTATTAGAGGTCTATTATATGTGTTAGAGGTGTATTAGAAGTGTATTAGGTGTATTAGAATTGTAGTAGAGGTGCATTACAGTTGTATTAGAGGTGTGTTAGAGATGTATTAGAGGTGTATTAGAGATGTATTAGAGGTGTAATACAGTTGTATTAGAGTTGTGTTAGAGGTGTGTTAGAGATGTATTAGAGAGGTGTTAGAGGTGTTAGAGGTGTATTAGAGATGTATTAGAGGTGTATTTGAGATGTATTAGAGGTGTATTAGAGGTGTTAGAGATGTATTAGAGGTGTGTTAGAGGTGTGTTAGAGGTGTGTTAGAGCTGTATTAGACCTGTATTAGAGCTGTATTAGAGGTGTATTAGAGGTGTATTAGAGGTGTATTAAATGTGTATTAGAACGGTATTAGAGGTGTATTAGAGATGTATTAGAGGTATTAGAGATGTATTAGTAGGTTATTTGAGGTGTATTATAGATGTTTTAGAGGTGTATTCGAGTTGTATTAGTGATATATTAGAGGTGTATTAGAGGTGTTAGAGGTGTATTAGAGATGTATTAGAGGTGTGTTAGAGGTGTAGTAAAGGTGTATTAGAAGGGTATTAGGGGTGTGTTAGAGGTGTATTAGAGGTATTAGAGGTGTATTAGATGTGATTAGAGGTGTATTAGAGATTTATTAGAGGTGTATTAGAGGTCTATTAGATGTGTTAGAGGTGTATTAGAGGTGTGTTAGAGGTGTATTAGAGTTGTATTGGAGATGTTAGAGGTGTTTTAGAGGTTTATTATAGGTGTATTAGAGAAGTTAGAGCTGTATTAGATGTATTAGAGGTTTTAGAGGTATATTAGAGATGTGTTAGAGATGTATTAGAGATGTATTGAGGTGTATTAGAGATGTATTAGAGGTGTATTAGAGGTGTATTAGAGGTGTATTAGAGATGTATTAAATGTATATTAGAGATGTATTAAATGTGTATTAGAGGTGTATTAGAGGTGTATTAGAGGTGTATTAGAGATGTATTAGAGGTGTGTTAGAGGTGTGTTAGAGGTGTATTAGAGCTTTATTAGAGGTGTATTAAATGTGTATTAAATGTGTATTAGAACGGTATTAGAGGTGTATTAGAGCTGTATTAGAGGTGTATTAGAGGTGTATTAGAGGTGTATTAGAGGTTTATTAAATGTGTATTAGAACGGTATTAGAGGTGTATTAGAGATATATTAGAGCTATTAGAGGTGTATTAATAGGGTATTTGAGGTGTATTATAGATGTATTAGAGGTGTATTAGAGGTGTATTAGAGATGTATTAGAGGTGTGTTAAAGGTGTATTAGAGGTGTATTAGAGGTGTGTTAGAGGTGTATTAAAGGTGTATTAGAAGGGTATTAGAGATGTGTTAGAGGTGTATTAGAGATATTAGAGGTGTATTAGATGTGTATTAGAGGTGTATTAGAGATTTATTAGAGGTGTATTAGAGGTCTATTAGATGTGTTAGAAGTGTATTAGAAGTGTATTAGGTGTATTAGAAGTTTAGTAGAGGTGCATTACAGTTGTATTAGAGGTGTGTTAGAGGTGTGTTAGAGATGTATTAGAGAGGTGTTAGAGGTGTTAGAGGTGTATTAGAGATGTATTAGAGGTGTATTTGAGATGTATTAGACCTATATTAGAGCTGTATTAGAGGTGTATTAATAGGGTATTTGAGGTGTATTATAGATGTTTTAGAGGTGTATTAGAGATTTATTAGAGGTGTATTAGAGGTCTATTAGATGTGTTAGAGGTGTATTAGAGGTGTGTTAGAGGTGTATTAGAGATGTATTAGAGGTGTATTAGAGGTGTATTAATAGGGTATTTGAGGTGTATTATAGATGTTTTAGAGGTGTATTCGCGTTGTATTAGTGATATATTAGAGGTGTATTAGAGGTGTTAGAGGTGTATTATAGATGTATTAGAGGTGTGTTAAAGGTGTAGTAAAGGTGTATTAGAAGGGTATTAGGGGTGTGTTAGAGGTGTATTAGAGGTATTAGAGGTGTATTAGATGTGATTAGAGGTGTATTAGAGATTTATTAGAGGTGTATTAGAGGTCTATTAGATGTGTTAGAGGTGTATTAGAGGTGTGTTAGAGGTGTATTAGAGTTGTATTGGAGATGTTAGAGGTGTTTTAGAGGTTTATTAGAGGTGTAGCAGAGAAGTTAGAGCTGTATTAGATGTATTAAAGGTTTTAGAGGTATAATAGAGATGTGTTAGAGATGTATTAGAGGTGTGTTAGAGGTGTATTAGATATGTATTAGAGGTGTGTTAGAGGTGTATTAGAGATGTATTAGAGGTGTATTAGAGATGTATTAGAGGTGTATTAGAGGTGTATTAGAGATGTATTAGAGTTGTATTAGAGGTATATTAGAGGTGTATTAGAGATGTATTAGAGGTGTGTTAGAGGTGTGTTAGAGGTGTATTAGAGCTGTATTAGAGGTGTATTAAATGTGTATTAAATGTGTATTAGAACGGTATTAAAGGTGTATTAGAGCTGTATTAGAGGTGTATTAGAGGTGTATTAAATGTGTATTAGAACGGTATTATAGGTGTATTAGAGATATACTAGAGGTATTAGAGGTGTATTAATAGGGTATTTGAGGTGTATTATAGATGTTTTAGAGGTGTAATACAGTTGTGTTAGAGGTGTGTTAGAGATGTATTAGAGATGTATTAGAGGTGTATTTGAGATGTATTAGAGGTGTATTAGAGGTGTATTAGAGGTGTTTGAGGTGTATTAGAGGTGTTAGAGATGTGATTAGAGGTGTGTTAGAGGTGTGTTAGAGGTGTGTTAGAGCTGTATTAGACCTGTATTAGAGCTGTATTAGAGGTGTGTTAGAGGTGTATTAGAGTTTTATTGGAGATGTTAGAGGTGTTTTAGAGGTTTATTAGAGGTGTATTAGAGAAGTTAGAGCTGTATTAGATGTATTAGAGGTTTTAGAGGTATATTAGAGATGTGTTAGAGATGTATTAGAGATGTATTGAGGTGTATTAGAGATGTATTAGAGATGTATTAGAGGTGTATTAGAGGTGTATTAGAGATGTATTAAATGTGTATTAGAGATGTATTAAATGTGTATTAGAGGTGTATTAGAGGTGTATTAGAGATGTATTAGAGGTGTGTTAGAGGTGTGTTAGAGGTGTATTAGAGCTGTATTAGAGGTGTATTAAATGTGTATTAGAACGGTATTAGAGGTGTATTAGAGCTGTATTAGAGGTGTATTAGAGGTGTATTAAATGTGTATTGAACGGTATTAGAGGTGTATTAGAGATATATTAGAGGTATTAGAGGTGTATTAATTGGGTATTTGAGGTGTATTATATATGTTTTAGAGGTGTATTTGCGTTGTATTAGTGATATATTAGAGGTGTTAGAGGTGTATTAGAGGTGTTAGAGGTGTATTAGAGGTGTTAGAGATGTATTAGAGGTGTGTTAGAGGTGTGTTAGAGGTGTGTTAGAGCTGTATTAGACCTGTATTAGAGCTGTATTAGAGGTGTATTAGAGGTGTATTAGAGGTGTATTAAATGTGTATTAGAAGGGTATTAGGGGTGTGTTAGAGGTGTATTAGAGGTATTAGAGGTGTATTAGATGTGATTAGAGGTGTATTAGAGATTTATTAGAGGTGTATTAGAGGTCTATTAGATGTGTTAGAGGTGTATTAGAGGTGTGTTAGAGGTGTATTAGAGATGTATTAGAGGTATTAGAGATGTATTAATAGGTTATTTGAGGTGTATTATAGATGTTTTAGAGGTGTATTCGCTTTGTATTAGTGATATATTAGAGGTGTATTAGAGGTGTTAGAGGTGTATTAGAGATGTATTAGAGGTGTGTTAAAGGTGTAGTAAAGGTGTATTAGAAGGGTATTAGGGGTGTGTTAGAGGTGTATTAGAGGTATTAGAGGTGTATTAGATGTGATTAGAGGTGTATTAGAGATTTATTAGAGGTGTATTGGAGTTCTATTAGATGTGTTAGAGGTGTATTAGAGGTGTGTTAGAGGTGTGTTAGAGGTGTATTAGAGCTGTATTAGAGGTGTATTAAATGTGTATTAGAACGGTATTAGAGGTGTATTAGAGCTGTATTAGAGGTGTATTAGAGGTGTATTAAATGTGTATTGAACGGTATTAGAGGTGTATTAGAGATATATTAGAGGTATTAGAGGTGTATTAATTGGGTATTTGAGGTGTATTATATATGTTTTAGAGGTGTATTTGCGTTGTATTAGTGATATATTAGAGGTGTTAGAGGTGTATTAGAGGTGTTAGAGGTGTATTAGAGGTGTTAGAGATGTATTAGAGGTGTGTTAGAGGTGTGTTAGAGGTGTGTTAGAGCTGTATTAGACCTGTATTAGAGCTGTATTAGAGGTGTATTAGAGGTGTATTAGAGGTGTATTAAATGTGTATTAGAAGGGTATTAGGGGTGTGTTAGAGGTGTATTAGAGGTATTAGAGGTGTATTAGATGTGATTAGAGGTGTATTAGAGATTTATTAGAGGTGTATTAGAGGTCTATTAGATGTGTTAGAGGTGTATTAGAGGTGTGTTAGAGGTGTATTAGAGATGTATTAGAGGTATTAGAGATGTATTAATAGGTTATTTGAGGTGTATTATAGATGTTTTAGAGGTGTATTCGCTTTGTATTAGTGATATATTAGAGGTGTATTAGAGGTGTTAGAGGTGTATTAGAGATGTATTAGAGGTGTGTTAAAGGTGTAGTAAAGGTGTATTAGAAGGGTATTAGGGGTGTGTTAGAGGTGTATTAGAGGTATTAGAGGTGTATTAGATGTGATTAGAGGTGTATTAGAGGTGTGTTAGAGGTGTATTGGAGTTGTATTGGAGATGTTAGAGGTGTTTTAGAGGTTTATTATAGTTGTATTAGAGAAGTTAGAGCTGTATTAGATGTATTAGAGGTTTTAGAGGTATATTAGAGATGTGTTAGAGATGTATTAGAGATGTATTGAGGTGTATTAAAGATGTATTAGAGGTATATTAGAGGTGTATTAGAGATGTATTAAATGTGTATTAGAGATGTATTAAATGTGTATTAGAGGTGTATTAGAGGTGTATTAGAGGTGTATTAGAGATGTATTAGAGGTGTGTTAGAGGTGTGTTAGAGGTGTATTAGAGCTGTATTAGAGGTGTATTAAATGTGTATTAAATGTGTATTAGAACGGTATTAGAGGTGTATTAGAGCTGTATTAGAGGTGTATTAGAGGTGTATTAGAGGTGTATTAAATGTGTATTAGAACGGTATTAGAGGTGTATTAGAGATATATTAGAGGTATTAGAGGTGTATTAATAGGGTATTTGAGGTGTATTATAGATGTATTAGTGGTGTATTAGAGGTGTATTAGAGATGTATTAGAGGTGTGTTAGAGGTGTATTAGAGGTGTATTAGAGGTGTGCTAGAGGTGTATTAAAGGTGTATTAGAAGGGCATTAGAGGTGTGTTAGAGGTGTATTAGAGGTATTAGAGGTGTATTAGATGTGTATTAGAGGTGTATTAGAGATTTATTAGAGTTGTATTAGAGGTCTATTAGATGTGTTAGAGGTGTATTAGAAGTGTATTAGGTGTATTAGAAGTTTAGTAGAGGTGCATTACAGTTGTATTAGAGGTGTGTCAGAGGTGTGTTAGAGATGTATTAGAGAGGTGTTAGAGGTGTTAGAGGTGTATTAGAGATGTATTAGAGGTGTATTTGAGATGTATTAGAGGTGTATTAGAGGTTTATTAGAGGTGTATTAGAGGTGTTAGATGTGTATTAGAGGTGTATTAGAGCTGTATTAGACCTGTATTAGAGCTGTATTAGAGGTGTATTAGAGGTGTATTAATAGGGTATTTGAGGTGTATTATAGATGTTTTAGAGGTGTATTCGCGTTGTATTAGTGATATATTAGAGGTGTATTAGAGGTGTTAGAGGTGTATTAGAGATGTATTAGAGGTGTGTTAAAGGTGTAGTAAAGGTGTATTAGAAGGGTATTAGGGGTGTGTTAGAGGTGTATTAGAGGTATTAGAGGTGTATTAGATGTGATTAGAGGTGTATTAGAGATTTATTAGAGGTGTATTGGAGTTCTATTAGATGTGTTAGAGGTGTATTAGAGGTGTGTTAGAGGTGTATTAGAGTTGTATTGGAGATGTTAGAGGTGTTTTAGAGGTTTATTATAGTTGTATTAGAGAAGTTAGAGCTGTATTAGATGTATTAGAGGTTTTAGAGGTATATTAGAGATGTGTTAGAGATGTATTAGAGATGTATTGAGGTGTATTAAAGATGTATTAGAGGTATATTAGAGGTGTATTAGAGATGTATTAAATGTGTATTAGAGATGTATTAAATGTGTATTAGAGGTGTATTAGAGGTGTATTAGAGGTGTATTAGAGATGTATTAGAGGTGTGTTAGAGGTGTGTTAGAGGTGTATTAGAGCTGTATTAGAGGTGTATTATATGTGTATTAAATGTGTATTAGAACGGTATTAGAGGTGTATTAGAGCTGTATTAGAGGTGTATTAGAGGTGTATTAGAGGTGTATTAAATGTGTATTAGAACGGTATTAGAGGTGTATTAGAGATATATTAGAGGTATTAGAGGTGTATTAATAGGGTATTTGAGGTGTATTATAGATGTATTAGTGGTGTATTAGAGGTGTATTAGAGATGTATTAGAGGTGTGTTAGAGGTGTATTAGAGGTGTATTAGAGGTGTGCTAGAGGTGTATTAAAGGTGTATTAGAAGGGCATTAGAGGTGTGTTAGAGGTGTATTAGAGGTATTAGAGGTGTATTAGATGTGTATTAGAGGTGTATTAGAGATTTATTAGAGTTGTATTAGAGGTCTATTAGATGTGTTAGAGGTGTATTAGAAGTGTATTAGGTGTATTAGAAGTTTAGTAGAGGTGCATTACAGTTGTATTAGAGGTGTGTTAGAGGTGTGTTAGAGATGTATTAGAGAGGTGTTAGAGGTGTTAGAGGTGTATTAGAGATGTATTAGAGGTGTATTTGAGATGTATTAGAGGTGTATTAGAGGTGTATTAGAGGTGTATTAGAGTTATTCGATGTGTATTAGAGGTGTATTAGAGCTGTATTAGACCTGTATTAGAGCTGTATTAGAGGTGTATTAGAGGTGTATTAATAGGGTATTTGAGGTGTATTATAGATGTTTTAGAGGTGTATACGCGTTGTATTAGTGATATATTAGAGGTGTATTAGAGGTGTTAGAGGTGTATTAGAGATGTATTAGAGGTGTGTTAAAGGTGTAGTAAAGGTGTATTAGAAGGGTATTAGGGGTGTGTTAGAGGTGTATTAGAGGTATTAGAGGTGTATTAGATGTGATTAGAGGTGTATTAGAGATTTATTAGAGGTGTATTAGAGGTCTATTAGATGTGTTAGAGGTGTATTAGAGTGGTGTTAGAGGTGTATTAGAGTTGTATTGGAGATGTTAGAGGTGTTTTAGAGGTTTATTAGAGGTGTAGCAGAGAAGTTAGAGCTGTGTTACATGTATTAGAGGTTTTAGAGGTATATTAGAGATGTGTTAGAGATGTATTAGAGGTGTGTTAGAGGTGTATTAGATATGTATTATAGATGTGTTAGAGGTGTATTAGAGATGTATTAGAGGTGTATTAGAGGTGTATTAGAGATGTATTAGAGGTGTATTAGAGGTATATTAGAGGTGTATTAGAGATGTATTAGAGGTGTGTTAGAGGTGTGTTAGAGGTGTATTAGAGCTGTATTAGAGGTGTATTAAATGTGTATTAAATGTGTATTAGAACGGTATTAAAGGTGTATTAGAGGTGTATTAGAGGTGTATTACAGGTGTATTAAATGTGTATTAGAACGGTATTAGAGGTGTATTAGAGATGTATTAGAGGTATTAGAGGTGTATTAATAGGGTATTTGAGGTGTATTATAGATGTTTTAGAGGTGTATTCGCGTTGTATTAGTGATATATTAGAGATGTATTAGAGGTGTTAGAGGTGTATTAGAGATGTATTAGAGGTGTGTTAGAGGTGTAGTAAAGGTGTATTAGAAGGGTATTAGGGGTGTGTTAGAGGTGTGTTAGAGTTATTAGAGGTGTATAAGATGTGATTAGAGGTGTATTAGAGATTTATTAGAGGTGTATTAGAGGTGTATTAGATGTGTTAGAGGTGTATTAGAGGTGTGTTAGAGGTGTATTAGAGTTTTATTGGAGATGTTAGAGGTGTTTTAGAGGTTTATTAGAGGTGTATTAGAGAAGTTAGAGCTGTATTAGATGTATTAGAGGTTTTAGAGGTATATTAGAGATGTGTTAGAGATGTATTAGAGATGTATTGAGGTGTATTAGAGGTGTATTAGAGATGTATTAGAGGTGTATTAGAGGTGTATTAGAGATGTATTAAATGTGTATTAGAGATGTATTAAATGTGTATAGAGGTGTAGTACAGGTGTATTAGAGATGTATTAGAGGTGTGTTAGAGGTGTGTTAGAGGTGTGTTAGAGCTGTATTAGAGGTGTATTAAATGTGTATTAGAACGTTATTAGAGGTGTATTAGAGCTGTATTAGAGGTGTATTAGAGGTGTATTAAATGTGTATTAGAACGGTATTAGAGGTGTATTAGAGATATATTAGAGGTATTAGAGGTGTATTAATAGGGTATTTGAGGTGTATTATATATGTTTTAGAGGTGTATTCGCGTTGTATTAGTGATATCTTAGAGGTGTTAGAGGTGTTAGAGGTGTATTATAGGTGTATTAGAGGTGTATTCACGTTGTATTAGTGATATATTAGAGGTGTTAGAGGTGTTAGAGGTGTATTAGAGGTGTATTAGAGGTGTATTATAGATGTATTAGAGGTATTAGAGGTGTATTAGAGGTGTATTAGATGTGTTAGAGGTGTATTAGAGGTGTTAGAGATGTATTAGAGGTGTATAAGTGCTGTATTAGACCTGTATTAGAGCTGTATTAGAGGTGTATTAGAGGTGTATTAATAGGATATTTGAGGTGTATTATAGATGTTTTAGAGGTGTATTCGCGTTGTATTAGTGATATATTAGAGGTGTATTAGAGGTGTTAGAGGTGTATTAGAGATGTATTAGAGGTGTGTTAGAGGTGTGTTAGAGGTGTATTAGAGCTGTATTAGAGGTGTATTAAATGTGTATTAAATGTGTATTAGAACGGTATTAAAGGTGTATTAGAGGTGTATTAGAGGTGTATTACAGGTGTATTAAATGTGTATTAGAACGGTATTAGAGGTGTATTAGAGATGTATTAGAGGTATTAGAGGTGTATTAATAGGGTATTTGAGGTGTATTATAGATGTTTTAGAGGTGTATTCGCGTTGTATTAGTGATATATTAGAGATGTATTAGAGGTGTTAGAGGTGTATTAGAGATGTATTAGAGGTGTGTTAGAGGTGTAGTAAAGGTGTATTAGAAGGGTATTAGGGGTGTGTTAGAGGTGTATTAGAGTTATTAGAGGTGTATAAGATGTGATTAGAGGTGTATTAGAGATTTATTAGAGGTGTATTAGAGGTGTATTAGATGTGTTAGAGGTGTATTAGAGGTGTGTTAGAGGTGTATTAGAGTTTTATTGGAGATGTTAGAGGTGTTTTAGAGGTTTATTAGAGGTGTATTAGAGAAGTTAGAGCTGTATTAGATGTATTAGAGGTTTTAGAGGTATATTAGAGATGTGTTAGAGATGTATTAGAGATGTATTGAGGTGTATTAGAGGTGTATTAGAGATGTATTAGAGGTGTATTAGAGGTGTATTAGAGATGTATTAAATGTGTATTAGAGATGTATTAAATGTGTATAGAGGTGTAGTACAGGTGTATTAGAGATGTATTAGAGGTGTGTTAGAGGTGTGTTAGAGGTGTGTTAGAGCTGTATTAGAGGTGTATTAAATGTGTATTAGAACGTTATTAGAGGTGTATTAGAGCTGTATTAGAGGTGTATTAGAGGTGTATTAAATGTGTATTAGAACGGTATTAGAGGTGTATTAGAGATATATTAGAGGTATTAGAGGTGTATTAATAGGGTATTTGAGGTGTATTATATATGTTTTAGAGGTGTATTCGCGTTGTATTAGTGATATCTTAGAGGTGTTAGAGGTGTTAGAGGTGTATTATAGGTGTATTAGAGGTGTATTCACGTTGTATTAGTGATATATTAGAGGTGTTAGAGGTGTTAGAGGTGTATTAGAGGTGTATTAGAGGTGTATTATAGATGTATTAGAGGTATTAGAGGTGTATTAGAGGTGTATTAGATGTGTTAGAGGTGTATTAGAGGTGTTAGAGATGTATTAGAGGTGTATAAGTGCTGTATTAGACCTGTATTAGAGCTGTATTAGAGGTGTATTAGAGGTGTATTAATAGGATATTTGAGGTGTATTATAGATGTTTTAGAGGTGTATTCGCGTTGTATTAGTGATATATTAGAGGTGTATTAGAGGTGTTAGAGGTGTATTAGAGATGTATTAGAGGTGTGTTAGAGGTGTAGTAAAGGTGTATTAGAAGGGTATTAGGGGTGTGTTAGAGGTGTATTATAGGTAATAGAGGTGTATTAGATGTGATTAGAGGTGTATTAGAGATTTATTAGAGGTGTATTAGAGGTCTATTAGATGTGTTAGAGGTGTTTTAGAGGTTTATTAGAGGTGTATTAGAGAAGTTAGAGCTGTATTAGATGTATTAGAGGTTTTAGGGGTATATTAGTGATGTGTTAGAGATGTATTAGAGATGTATTGAGGTTTATTAGAGATGTATTAGAGGTGTGTTAGAGGTGTATTAGAGATGTATTAGAGGTGTATTAGAGGTAAGTTAGAGATGTATTAGATATGTATTAGAGATGTTTTAGAGGTTTGTTAGAGGTGTATTAGAGAAGTTAGAGCTGTATTAGATGTATTAGAGGTTTTAGAGGTATATTAGAGATGTGTTAGAGATGTATTAGAGATGTATTGAGGTGTATTAGAGGTGTATTAGAGATGTATTAGAGGTGTATTAGAGATGTATTAGAGGTGTGTTAGAGGTGTATTAGAGATGTATTAGAGGTGTATTAGAGGTGTATTAGAGATGTATTAGAGGTGTATTAGAGGTGTATTTGAGGTGTGTTAGAGGTGTATTAGAGGTGTATTAGAGATGTATTAGAGCTGTATTAGAGGTGTATTAGAGGTGTATTAAATGTGTATTAGAACGGTATTAGAGGTGTATTAGAGATATATTAGAGGTATTAGAGGTGTATTAATAGGGTATTTGAGGTGTATTATATATGTTTTAGAGGTGTATTCGCGTTGTATTAGTGATATATTAGAGGTGTTAGAGGTGTATTAGAGGTGTATTAGAGGTGTATTAGAGGTGTATTATAGATGT
>NW_027259413.1:0-31997 GCF_045791955.1 Oncorhynchus clarkii lewisi
TCTCCAACACTTAGTTTTTGCATTATTTAAACCAAATTGAACATGTTTCATTATTTATTTGAGGCTAAATTGATTTTATTGATGTATTATATTAAGTTAATATAAGTGTTCATTCAGTATTGTTGTAATTGTCATTATTACAAATAAATAAATAAAAAAAATGTTTAAAAAGAATTGGCCGATTAATCGGTATCAGCTTTTTTTGGTCCTCCAATAATCGGTATCGGTGATGAAAAATCATAATCGGTCGATCTCTACAATGTACCCTCCAATAGGAGTCATTTAGGCGAGACAATGTTCAGCTGCCCCTTTGAGTTCCACGACATCTCTTTGCTAGCAGTTGAGCAAGCTCAAACTAACATTGAAAAACCACATAGCATGTGAACAAAACAATGTAAATAGCCAAGAAATATGAGAAGAAATTCACACTAGTAGACTTTCAGGTGAAATCAACCAACTTCTACGCTGTGCGCTTCTAAAAATGTATTTTTCAGCACTTCACTCACAGTGCTGCTCGAGGTGGGAAAGCTAAACTCAGCAAAAATAATACTCTCTGTCAACTGCATTTATTTTCAGCAAACTTAACATGTGTAAATATTTGTATGAACACAACAAGATTCAAAAACAGACAAACTGAACAAGTTCCAAAGACATGTGACTAACAGAAATTGAATAAATGTGTCCCTGAAAAAAGGGGAGGGGGGGGGGGTATAACAGTCAGTATCTGGTGTGGCCAGCTGCATTAAGTACTGCAGTGCATCGCCTTCTCATGCTTCTCATGGACTGCACCAGATTTGCACGTTCTTGCTGTGAGATGTTACCCCACTCTTCCACCAAGACACCTGTAAGTTCCCGGACATTTCTGGGGGGGAATGGCCCTAGCCCTCACCCTCTGATCCAACAGGTCTCAGGCGTGCTCAATGGGATTGAGATCCGGGCTCTTCGCTGGCCATGGCAGAACACTGACCGTCCTGTCTTGAAGGAAATCAGCCATACTGCTTGTTCTGTGCGTGGTGGCATTGTCATGCTGGAGGGTCATGTCAGGATGAGCCTGCAGGAAGGGTACCACATGAGGGAGCTGTTGTCTTCCCTGTAACGCACAGCGATTCAACGATAAAGGCGAATCTGACCATTACTCCTGGTGAGACAAAACTGCGACTCGTCAGTGAAGAGCACTTTTTGCTAGTCCTGTCTGGTCCAGCGACGGTGGGTTTGTGCCCACAGGCGACATTGTTGCCGGTGATGTCTGGTGAGGACCTGCCTTTACAACAGGCCTACAAGCCCTCAGTCCAGCCTCTTTCAGCCTACTGTGAACAGTCTGAGCACTAATGGAGGGATTGTGCATTCCTGGTGTAACTCGGGCAGTTGTTGTTGCCATCCTGTACCTGTTCCGCAGGTGTGATGTTCGGATGTACCAATCCTGTGCAGGTGTTGTTACACGTGGTCTGCCACTGTGAGGACGATCCACAGTCCGTCCTGTCTCCCTGTAGCGCTGTCTTAGGCATCTCACTGTATGGACATTGCAATTTATTGCCCTGGCCACATCTGCAGTCCTCATGCCTCCTTGCAGCATGCCTAAGGCACGTTCACGCAGATGAGCAGGGACCCTGGGCATCTTTCTTTTTGTGTTTTTCAGAGTCAGTAGAAAGGCATCTTTAGTGTCCTAAGTTTTCATAACTGTGACCTTAATTGCCTACCGTCTGTAAGCTGTTAGTGTTTTAACGAACATTCCACAGGTGCATGTTCATTAATTGTTTATGGTTCATTGAACAAGCATGGGAAACAGAGATAAACCCCTTACAATTAAGATCTGTGAAGTTATTTTGATTTTTACGAATTATCTTTGAAAGACAGGGTCCTGGAAAAAGGGACGTTTCTTTTTTTGCTGAGTTTATATGGTATTTGTAGTGCTGTGTGTGATTAGCTACCAGCTATTAAACAAAAACAGAAGGTTTACTTTGAAAATAGCTACGGCAGCATTTTTTGTGTTACTATGAATCACATGCTCGCTCATACATTACTTTTTCAGTTCGCACACATCTATTTTTAGGCACATTTTTGAGTAAAATGGTCACGCTGTAGAGCCAAAAATCAGTCTGACGTATGTACGCACTGTGCCAAAACCTTTGTAAAAATGCAGAGAGAGACAGGAGAGGGGTGTATGTGTACGTACCACGTCCCAGTAGGCCTGGTGCTCTGCGGGGCTCTCACTCGCCAGCACCTCCCTGGCCTTCTCATCCACGTCAGCCTTGTGCAGCCTCACCCAGTCGAGCAGGTGGAGCACCAGGGAGCCAGCTAGAGGGTCACATACAAAAAAACAGGGTGCAGAAAATATTAAAGTTCTGTTCACACCATAGAGATAGAAGACTCATCATGGATATAACCCCTTTAAGCGTGGACAATGAGGGCTTCCCACCATTTTAAAGTTGTCAACTGAGTGGGGATTTATACGAGTTTGGACAGGGGTCGCGTTAGCTTTCAGAAATCAGCATTTTCAAAACTCAGACCATAAAAAAAAATCTGCATTTTTAACCATTTAACCTGCGTTTCATATTGAAAGTCAACCGTGCTTTTTGGCTTCACTAGAGCAAAATCGTTTTCATCAGCTGACAACAGAGGTGCAACGCTATTTGGCTAACAGCCAGACATAAGTAAATTAGCCTACAATAAAAAAGGTATTTTTGCAAAGACGATGCATGGCCATCATATTTCCAATGTTTCGCTTGAAGTTAATACTGCATTTTAACTTGCTACTGGAGAAAAACTTAACTGGAAGAAAGTACCGGAGAAAAGTAGCCTACACATCAGCCAGGGCACTGATGATCAATGACAAGAGCAAATATATTTCATCCAAGTGGAGAAGTGGAACTGAAGCACAAAATTTGTAATTTTACAAATCATGATTATTTGAGCAAACTGAAGCCTAGCAGAATTTACAATAAGAAGCATTTTAGATCTGTGTGAAAAATGCAGAATCCTACGTTAACGCGACCCCTGTGGGAGCAATCGGCCAATGAAAAATAAGAAAATGGATTACGTTAAAATGGAGATAGCCTCAATGGTGCTGCCCATGCTATCACAGACACTGTAATGGCACAGATACAAAGATGAGTCTTCTATCTAGCTCTATGGTTCACACCTAGTTGATGCTTGTGAGTCCAAAGCAACATCAAGGTTGACACACAAAATATAAACTCTACCTGGAGCTGCATCGATGAACAACACTTCACAAAGATTCCAGATCAGCTCTACTGCCAGCAGGATTGACACCTATCATGAAAAACAGGAGAGAAGAGTGTTGCCAAGGGAATCATTATGATACACTAAAACAGTCTGAGTTGTATAACATTACAACGGTGTTCATCTTCATCATTGATGCAAGATCATTTTCTCACGTTTGCTGATTCAATGTTATATTACTTGGGTTATGTTCCCTTGACATAGGGGTAAGTGGTTAGTCGAACTGAATAGGCACAGACAGGTACTCTACCTGATTTCCATACTGTGTAGCCAATGCTGCATCTTGTGTAGAAACTGCAAAGTGAGAGGAAATAGCATGTTACTTAAGTCTGTCTATGAACTGCATTGATAAACATATGATTGTTGAAATGTTGCCATATACTATACCTGCGACTTGCTGGAGTTCCTCCATGCATGCTCGAATCACAGACCTGTAGTTCTTGCTAATACTGACGAACCTGAATAAATAAGTGAAATTGATAAACGAGTGCACCCATTACAATGCAAAACATTTAGATTACTATGAGATTAAGTCACACACATCACCACTGTTTGGTTATATTTAGAACCAGGAGTTTTTCCTGACCTCATGACAAAGGAAAACTCAGAGCCCTAGTTTGAATTACAAGAGAAAGTAGTCTATCCCATCCTTACTGGGGTTTCTTGTTCTTGCTGGGCAGATCCTCTCTGATCCTCTGCAGACCAACAAAGATGTGATGGGACTCATTGAAGAGTTTACGCAAAATAGGGGAATAGATGTCCTCATCTTTCCTGACCTCATGGACAAAGGGACAACCCCCTGCAGATCCACCTGAAGAGATGCACAGGGAGAGTGGGTTAGAGAGGATGCTTTGTACTTTGACATGATTTGAGTCATGACTTTACTACCAAGTTATACATTCAACTCTCCTATCTACCTGATGCTTTGTAAATGGTCTCATAAACCAGGATATCTCCAGGACCCCACACAAATCCCAAGTGTTTTTGGTTGCTGTCGAATCCAGGGATAGGCTGAAAGAGAGAAACGTCTCGTTAGTTTATTTATGTGGACATAGCTAGGTGATTAACCGTCTAGACATTATTCTGCCTTGCTGCCAGTATCTTTCAACCCACTGAAACGAGTCATCACAAATGACAAATAAACATTGTGCAGTGCTGCCAGTATTATTGTGGACACTTGAGCTCAGAGACGTTTGAATGAAGTGTTAGCGAACTAACGTTAGCAAGTTGCATAGCCTAACACATTTTGATTCCACAACAACAGAGCACGAGCGGTACTTACAGTAGTTGTTGGCTCCACATCTACTTCCTCCATTACCACCCACTTTAATCAAATCAATAAGGTGAATCAATAAATATAACTTAATCCACGAGCGATACAAATACTGACATTTCAAATAATATAATACAGAAATTAGGCGCTTCAACCATTCAGCTGAAGGACCCCAAAGCGTGCGTATGTCTGATGTCATAGGAATTCTGTGTCGTGCCTGACTAGAAATGCAAGCTTGCACTAAAGGGGACACAATTACTCAGTTGTCAATTTGACAAGTAATGTCACCATGAGAATATATTATTCCAATGAATAAAATCAACTTATACCAATATCTACCAATTATAATGTTTTGGTACTAATTTGCTCAAAGTGGTAAGAACTAATGGCCACCAGATGCAAACAGTTATTTATTTACCCTAATGTGCAAATTTTAGTCATAATTAATTGTCGAATGAAATGCTACTCATAACATTTAGGCTATTTTCAATGGCATAATAGGGAAATATGGCATTTTTACAATGTTGCACCATTCTGGACTTTATCAACATCCATCCAATACTGTGTGGGCAACATTAGTTTCTTGCTGGATCATGTCTATTTTGGTACAAGTACTGTACAACCAAATATTTCATTGTTCCATCTGTGGTACAACTGCATAATTTTTGGGCTGAATGTTATGGTCTATAAAAACAAGATGGCTACTGAGGATCAGTCCTCTCTTCCATGACAAAATTCCAGAATGGTTTAAATTCCCAAACATTGACCTTTCAGTTCACTTTCTTAAATAACCTGATTTTTATTGCGCAAATGTACAGCAATGGCACGGTTAACATCAAAGCATTAGGACGTTTTCGGTGAATATTTTCATAAAACAAAACAAAAGGGAACGTGTTATAAATGCGCGTGCACGTGTTACAGAAACGCGCATTACGACATTCCCGCCCTCTGCCAGCGCTCAACATCTTACCCTGTGACCAAGGTTGACCAATGAATGTGAAGTACAGGGCACGAGCATGTGTTTGTGATCGCGCACGTAAGGCCGGTATTTTAATCGGGAGCGGGTACGTGCGCGTACACGTCTATTCGTTGTGTGGCGGCGTAGAGAAGCGCAAATAGAGTAACCATGGCTGACGAGAAACCCAAGGTGAGTTGCTTGAAAATATGCTTACATCTCATCACATTTTTTTTACATACATAACTCAAATAGAACTAAGGAAAAATGTACATGTAATATTTCCTTACTTGAGATCTTAGTAGACTCAAGTTTTGAAAATGCAAGTACTCCATTGGAGACACCGGAAGACCTGTGCACGCGCCTTCATGGGCGCGTGGCTTGCTGCTTGAATCGCAGCCAACTAGCGTTTGCTAGCTGAACATGACAGTAAGCAATGCATGCACTCTCTTCAGTTCTTAATCTTTTGTATTTGCAAATGTAATCTGACAAACTCAGTTCAGATCCAAGTGGTTGTATCAGTCATCACTTTGTCAATTTCTTCAGTTACAAACTTGTTACATTCATTCATGGCTACAGCAAGGGTCCCTCTCATCTGTTTATGGAGCCAGCTATCACAGCATGTTACAAATGAGTGAAATGGTGTGACTGAGACAGTGTTAAAAACCATGTTTTACTCCTATGTGTTTTCATGTGTAAAAGTATGATCAATATTTTGAAATGCATCAATCGTGTGTGTGTGTGTGTGTGTGTGTGTGTGTGTGTGTGTGTGTGTGTTGACCAATGATCAGATGTTTGACACATACATGTTTAATATGTGTCCTCATTTGGATGAATTCCAGAATGTGTAAAGCACCTATCCTGTAGTCAAGCATGATACATAACACTCTGTAGACTAAACATTGTCCAAAAACACTTCTTGTCTCATTACATTGCCACAGCGCCATGACTTTTAGAACAAGTAAATAATAGTCAAGACAGATGAACTTGTATGTCACTGCTGAACTATCCAAGGCCCTTGTAAGTGTTCTATAAAACTTTAAATATTTGGTCTATTTTCACTGTTCAGAAACTGCTTATATTCAGAC
This sequence comes from Oncorhynchus clarkii lewisi, assembly GCF_045791955.1. Classification (NCBI taxonomy): domain Eukaryota; kingdom Metazoa; phylum Chordata; class Actinopteri; order Salmoniformes; family Salmonidae; genus Oncorhynchus; species Oncorhynchus clarkii. The sequence goes on from NW_027259413.1 coordinate 6,557, forward strand.
AGTACACTGCTGACAAAAACTCCTAAAATCAATGATGGTCATATCAAGGTTGCCATTAGCCTGGGACCTGACTGATAATTTGCTTTGCATCAACTGTATCAGCCAAGCAACATTTGTATCTGATCGTCCCAGGCAAGGTTAACATTAGCTGCTTTTATCAACGCTAGTATTCACACACTAGTATTCACACACTAGTATTCACACACTAGCGTTACTAGGAATTACCTTGCAAAAAAATGGAATAGTCTGCAAGAATACAGAAGTTAAATAAAATTCCATTTCAACTTACTCTGTTGATTGTCTGTAGGGCTGGTATTTATGCAGAGGGGACATTGAGGAAAAAACATCTAATAGAACATTCAGAATTTCCAAACGTGGGTCTATTGTAGACCCAATTACTCTCCCCTTACCTCGTGTCAAAATAAAAGTCCTGCACGGTCCCATACCAGCACAAAATATAGCAAGAACTTTTATTTTGACATGAGGTAAGCAGAGAGGAACTGACCTCGCTGAGGAACTGCATGGGTCGACAACAGATCCACGTTTGGAAAGTGTTTAATTATACGTTCCATTAGATGTTTGTTTTTTCTCAAATTCCCCCCAACATAAGGTCGAAGCCTACAGACAATCGGCAGAGTAAGATGAAAGTTTATTTTATTTAACTTCTGGCTTTTGGCGGACTATTCTGTTTTTTGCAAGCTAATTCCCAGCAACCCTAGTGTGTAAATACTAGCGTTTCTAAAAGCAGCTAGGTTACCTTATATTGTATTCAGTGTTTGTCTATATGAGCTAGCCATGTTTAAAGCTGCAATATGTAACTTTTTGGGTGACCTGACAAAATTCACATAGAAATGTGAGTTATAGATATGTCATTCTCATTGAAAGCAAGTCTAAGAAGTGTTAAATCTGTTATGTGTGCTATTTCTATGCTTCCCATTCTTCAATTTAGTTTTTAGTCTTTTACTTTTTTACTTTTGTACACCAGCTTTAAACAACTGAAAATACTATATTTTTGGTTATGGAAAATATATTTCACAGCGGTTTAAATGGTACAATAATTCTCTACACTATTCTTGCTTTTGTTGTCACTTAAACTGAAATTAGGTGGACTATTCGACTTTTAACAGACTTGATTATTTGTCACATGTAATAGTGGGTATCATGGTAATCCTAGACATTACATTTATACAGTATCTGCGTTTCATCTCACTGAATACACCCCCAATGTTTGTTGTGTCCATCAGGAGGGAGTGAAAACAGAAAACAACGACCACATAAACCTGAAGGTGGCGGGACAGGATGGGTCGGTGGTGCAGTTCAAGATCAAGAGACACACGCCGCTCAGCAAACTCATGAAGGCGTACTGTGAGAGACAGGTGAGTCTGACATGGCAACCATGATGATGCCACTGAGTGCACAACATCAGCAGCGGTATCAGAGGGCAAGGTTGAACTACTACCATATTGGTTATACCTATCAAGTCCTTTTGAATCTGCATAATGTGCCGAGGGGGTAGAGGTGGTTTCTGGACAGAGGCCAAGCCATAAGCAACTAGCAGCACCTCTACCCTATACATAGGGCCAGGGCCAGTATTTATAAAGTGTCTCAGAGTGGGAGTGCTGATCAAGGATCAGGTCCTGCTCTGTCCATGTCATTTATTCATTGTGATCTAAACGGGCCAAGTCAAAACTGGTCCTATGTCATCATTCTCCTCCAGAGAGGAAGAGGAATGATTAATATTCCTGCACAATGTCTATTTAGAATTTATTATCGCACACTGTATTGCACAATTCCCTGGCACATTTGTAAATATCCTACTTCAATTCGTTTGAGTGCCTCCTTGTATCTTAGGAACATTTTAATCCTCGTTCTTATTCATTGAGTTTTCTTTTTAGTAGTCTTTTATTTACTTAATTACTTTCCTATTGTCGAGAGGTGAACCTGTAATTAAGCATGTATTTGCACTGTGTACTCCACGTATGTCATGTGTAAAGGTATATTACTAATAAACTTGAACTCTGAGATGCTTTATGACTATGGGCCCACAAACTTTTCCCTAATGACCTGACCTGAAAAAAGTCATGACCCTAACTATGGGAATACAGGGGTTGATGAAAGATGACAGCAGATATTATCCATTGAGGACAAGGAAACTCATTGAAGAGAGAACACAATACATGCACTCTTTTATACACTTGTATCTCTTTGATCTGTTCACTGTCAGATGTAGTCTACATTGTCTGTGACAGGAGACGAGCGCTATGGGCTGTGTTGTCTTCATCATATTATCATCTTCCTTTTCATCGTCCTCATTATTCCAGTGTCCAGCTCTATGTGTGGTTAAGACCGTTGGGCCAGTAACTGGAAGGTCGCTGGTTCGAATCCCCGAGCTGAATAGGTGAAATATATTTTTGGTGTCTTTGAGCAAGGCTCTTAACCCTAATTGCTTCTGTAAGTCGCTCTGGATAAAAGCGTCTGCTAAATGACTAAAATGTAATTTAGTAATGACTCTGTACTGTCCACTCTTCTGATTTTAGTTCTTGAAACACTTTTTATTTGGTCAAATACCCTTTATTTTAATATGCACCAAATGTACTTGTCATATTCAATGCAATGTGCATTAGTAAGGCTTAAGCTTAACTTGCCTATCTCTCTGGCTGTAGGCTGATTAGTAAATACTAAGCCTTACTGCTGGATCATTATGGCCAATCTGATCTGTGCTATTTATGAGCTTACAGGCTAATTGAGGGGATTTACACTGCATTACCTAATAAGTACTTTTTAAAATAGGGTTCTTGGCTTTGGATTCTCCCAACATATCAAAGGTCTTTTTGTTCTCTTCCCTAGTGCACTTGGAGCTGTTCTGTTTTACATGTCTTTTTGAATGATTGTGTTCATGCTGCCTGCACTGGCAAGTACAGAGATGTAGAGATGGAGGCAGAGATGTAGCAACTGAGCCTTTGCTCTCTAGTGCTAGGCCTGTCTTATCCAGGCTTGCCCAGGCCTAATCTCAATGCAGTGTGTGCGTGCCCACCCATAATGGATCTTGTGTGTCTCTTTAGACCAGTGAAGTCATGGAAGTAGGCCAGGCTCTACAGGCTTTGTTGAGTAGAAGCCACTTCCCTCCCTATACTGTTGTTTCTTCCTTTATCTGATAAAAATGAGGTCGGCCAACGTGGATATGGAGTGGCAATATAGTAACGCCCTTCCCTATCTCCTTATCCCTTCCTCTCTGCAGTGTTTTCATTCACAAAGTAGAGAAGCGACAGGAGTTTTTAAAGGAATGGCTAACCTTGCTTCCTCAGTGCCGTACACTATTAATGGATTGCTTGGCAAGGGTTGGGCAAACGTTGTTTTCTTTGGACATTTTACTTGGAGAGATTGTTTTGTGCCAGACAGTTTAATGGAATGTAGTATCTGTGTGTCTGTGTCTGTAGGGGTTGACAATTAGGCAAATCCGGTTCCGGTTCGATGGACAGCCTATAAACGAGACAGACACACCTGCACAGGTAAGCCTGGAGTCTTATGGGAGGAACTGATTTATTATGTCAATTCACTCTATTTCGCTTGAACAACACCATTCCAGCAATAATACATTAGACGTTTCTCCCTGTTTTGAGAATACCAATGAACATTTGTGCATGTCAAAAGAATGTTAAATGCAAAATGTCTTCTAACGAAAGTTTTCCATTCACGGCTAATTTATGTACATTTTTGTCATGAATGCCATGTCATCTAATGAAATCGGGTTTTTATATCAAATTGACTTAATTTCCTTCCTTTTTCCTGACAGTTGGAAATGGAGGATGAAGATACGATCGATGTTTTCCAGCAACAGACAGGAGGCCTCTACTAGCATGTGAAGTACTCCCCCACATCTTCCTCCACCCCCAGACGGCTGCTTTGCAGCTTGTCCCATTTTCCACCACAGAACCAATACCATGCGGAAGACGTCCTGCTCACAGTTCTACATAACTGTTGATGTCTAGTGTTTTCATTCTTGCCTTTGTTTCCTTCCTGTTTTGTACATAAACAACCTCCGCTAAAACAACTCAGATTTGAGTAACATTCATACAAGGTGTGCTGCGAATAAACGCTGCAACATCCAGCTCTTAAAAAGTCCATTGTTTTGGTGACTTGTTGGTTCACTTATTCAGAGATCAAGAAAAGCTATTTTCCACCCGTTCACTGTTTGAGAATAAGACTGGTTTGTTATTCAACTTAATTTTCTGTTGTCGGTTTCAGAAAATTGGTTTTATATCTTTTTTATATAGTAGTGGTTGTGTAGAATGAAACATGTCTTGAACATAGTTTGACTAGGCCATGCTTGTAATAAGGAAACCCTGAAGAGATGTTTTAGTCCAGGTAAACATCTGTATTGTCTCATAAATGTCTTGTTAAAATAAAGTTATTCTCTCTTTTTAACCAAACTCAATTTATTTTGTCTCTGTTTCGTGGGTGACTGGGTCATTAAAACTGGTGAAAATATTTGTAATCATTCATTTTAAGAGTGCGTCCTTGTGCTCACCAATCCCCCTTTTCAGTATGAAAACATAATTATGGAGATTTTATCAGTGAAAAACCACCACAGTGATTGAACTGTAAAGCTTGATGATCTCCACTGACTGTATAAAATACAACGTAGCAATGTTGGCACTGTCAGTGTAAGGAGTCACTCAAAATGGGGAAAGAGGATGTTAGGACAGTGGGACTATTGTATGAAGACAAGCCAAACAAGTATAGTAACTCTTGAGTAACATTGTGTCCATACTCATCATCATCGGATAACATATTGATACTGTAAAGATACTGACAGCATTTTTATCTAAATCAATAACTAATATAAGAAACAGAATGGGAATGAAACTGGTAGTAAATAGCACTTCATATGATTTAAGGTGACTTTTTGAGACAATTGCTTCGCACAGGGGGGAGAATGTTGCCTTTCAAAGAAAAACGATTGACGTCGACTGGTGGTATGTGCCACCAACCAGAAAGAGGGTCGGGAAGGGTCCGTCCAACCAGAGCGAGTGGAACTGAGGTGGGCTGGGACTTATGGGCTGGGATAACTTGTCGCTGCGCTCTTCCTTCTGGTCTCTCGGGCGCTCAGTCGGGTGGAGTCAGTATTTCAGTTTCTGTGTGTGTCCTGCGGAGGATTTAGAAAATCACATTTTTGTAGTTTATCGTGTTACATATCGAAATACGAAAGTAGTGAATTAGACAGTCGAAATGACGACGACAAAAACATTTCAAGGGATGGATCCCGGTGCGAAAAGCAGTTCCAGGTAAAAATGAAATCCGAAAAATCTTCATGGACAAACAAAAGAAAATGGGATCCACTTACCAGCCAGTATTGGAAGCTAACCGTCCAGTTGTTGGGCGGGTGATTTTTCCTGATTTAGCTAAATTGTATTAATGGCACAATTTGTCTTTGTAATTAGCTGATATGATGGTGTGAAGAGGGCATTTGGGCTAGTAGCGGCATCAGCGACCTGGTTACTGCTGCTAGCGATTCCATCTACCACACCAGAGGCCCGTGGCGTTAGTGGAAGTTGGGATTTAGCTTTGAAAATGAGCTGTTTAGTGTAAAGGACTCGGCATCAGGACACATTTAAACAGAATGGACAATTTGAGGACAACTTAGCTAATCACATAGCTATCTATAGTAGTTGTCTGTCTGGACTGCAACTTGTTTTGTTAACTTGTCTACTTCGCTAGCTAGTGACTGGTATGGATTGCTAGCTCACATTCTGGCTAGCAGCAAGCTCAGCTGTCGCGTAACACTTATTTGCAGAAACAAGCACTTGCTCTTCGTTTGCAAGCTCCAAACCCTATAGTCTGTAGGCCTCTGGTGCCCCAAAACTGGGTAACTTGTTAGTTAGGGAGCTAGATTTGCCTACATGCCAAGTTTAGCTCCTTTTATGGATGTTTCTAAGAATACGGCTGACTCAAAAATGTATTAGGAGTTAATTAAATCCTTTTAAAATATGTATTGTCTACGTTGTGAGGACTTATTTGAGGCCAAGGGTCTGCACGCAATCAACTTTGTTTCATTGCCAGAAAAACTGATGCACCGCGTGCATTCATGCTATAGTATGGGACCTCCTGCCTTTGCGGCGGCTGGATGGCATGGGGAAGAAAAATAGTCCGTTTTATCAACCCGTGTTGCGTTTCGGGCAGGCCGGACAATAGGCTATTTCGTTGTTAACCCAAAACGTGAGCTGTAACACCGTTTTTGGCTGGATAGTCCAACGGTGAAATCATAACCATTCTTTCCGGTATTTTGTATTCCAGCTAGCTACGTTGTCGACTAATTGGTGGCTAATGCGGGTTTTACTTGGGTGGGGGGGCTTAGCTAAGCCTGCAAATCTTTGCTCGGTTCATCTTTGCTTTAGCCATCTTGGTCGGCCCTACTGCTGACCAGTCTAGAAATGCAAGCTTTCCCGACAGCAGCAATCCAACTTTGGCAGCCTTTGGTAATAGCAGATAAGGTCATCAAAGGCTTTCAATATATGTGACAGCATCAGGGTCGCTATCTTTTCAATCAATCTAACGTTACTGTTGAACAACTGTCGAGTTGTCCCACTTTTCTAACCACAGTGCCTCTCACAGGAAATATTTGCCGTTTCATTGTTGGGTGGGGTCTCAAATAGCCTTTTCTCTTTTCAGCCTAGTGGAAAGCATGAGCTCATCTTAGCTATCACACAAGGGTTAACAAGTCTGCTTTGGACATTACATGAACTAATCGTGGCATACATACAGCACCAGCAATAACCAAATCCAGTTCTTTCATCTCGGCCACTGTCTTGTTTTTTACCCCATGGTGGGAGGGAAGTTGATTTTTGTATCCCGTCTGCCTTTGGACAGCTGCCTGGTGTCAGCTGGTGCATTCAGCAGTCTGGAGCTGAATAGAGGGGAGGAGGGGTCGGGGAATGGCTCTGCAAATGCATCAATTCCTCCACCCGACTGTCCTTAGTCAAGGGGGAAAAAGGCTTTCCTTCTCATTCTTGTGACCCTTCTGTTCGCTAGGAGGAAAGAATGTCGGTTTGGAAGTGGACTTTGTGGGCTGTGGTTATCCTCTCTTGCCTTTTTGCTATTCAGATCACATATTAAGTCTATCTGATGTTTTCTTTTACCTTGACATTGTTCCATGTGCTTAAGCGCAGGCCATGTCCAGCCATGATCTAGCTTAGATTTCTCCAATCAAATGTTGGAACGGCTATGCTGTCTGGAATGATAGCCATCCCATGTGTAACTGCTGCGGAATTTCTGCCGAGCTCAAATCAGCGACTGGCTAGCCTGGCAGATTGCAGGCGCGTGGAGTCAGCTGTAGCCAGGAGAGATTGGGAGTATCCCTCGGTCTGACAGCTGGGGCTTAGGGAGTGGACCCTACTGTGAATGGAGAGAAAGAGGGGACTGGAGCAATGAGGTGTCTGTGTGGCCTCAGAGCAATATGTTTGGATTTGTCGTGTAATGATTTCAGCAGTGCTGCCGCTGATCACTAGTGTGTGACATGGTCTTGTGTATTTAGCATGTCCTGGGAGAGGGGGTGTCAGTTCAATAGTGTGTGTGGCAGTCAGTCAAATGACAGTCCTGACCCTCCCTTTGTTGTCCTGCAGGGTGCTGCGGCCGCCGGGCGGGGCCTCCAACATATCGTTCGGCACAGACGAAACCCCCCCTGTACGCAAGAACAAAATGGGCTCCAACATTTTCCTAGAGCCCGACGATCCCCACGCCCATCGGAGGAGCAACCCACCCGGTACTTCCTAGCTACTCACATTGGTTCAAAACCAGTGTACGCACACATCCAACAAACATTCACTGGGGCAGGGTACAAAAATGTGGCATGGCAAGAGAATACCCACACACATTGAGTGCTCGAACAATGGGCCCAAAATGGGAATCATGCTGACAAAGACCCTTTGGGGTAAAACTATGTGGGCATTCATTCAATCAGTGTCCAGACTCCAGTCAATCATATTGGATAATGTGCATAGTGTACTGTTTTTCCACCTGACCTACATAGACTGACTTGTAGTACAGCAGGGCCTTGATGTGGGAGCCACCTCTGTCTGTCAGGCTGGATCTGGCTGACCCTCCCTGGCTCTAGTAGTGTACACATGTAAAAGAAGGGTGTGGTAGGAACTGATCTCACATGGCACAGGATCACATGTTTTCACAATCGCATCACCTCTATGTAGTAATCCATTTACTGTTGTAGTGGCGTATCTCTGCCCACGCATGAAGTGTGGAGAATGTGGTGTGCATGTGTGTGTTAACTGTAACCTCTGACCTTCGGAGCCGACAGCTGCATGCAGTGTTCACACTCTGCCTTCCTGCTATTCCACATTGTCTCAGGCTAGGTTCAAGTTCAGTTCAGACAAACGACCGGTGTCATGGTATGCACATTTCAATGGATACACCTGGATTATTTGGTTAGGTTGGCTTCAGTGCCGTCTCGTCTGGAAGTTGAGTACTTGGTCTAGGCTAGCCTATATTTAATTAAAATTGCATTAGTCGATATATTTCCATGAATATACATGGATTTTCTGGTGTGTTTAGGTCGGGATATTCTTGGATTGCATGCACTGTTTTCTCTGTTAGTAGGCTATAGGATGTTGTTTTAGGCTGCTGTTTGCCTAATGACATCACAATCTGGAAATGTAGCCAAAGAGATTTCTCTTGGCTCCGTGAATGTAGAAGATAGCCAACAATGTATCGTTGTTTCTTTGGTCTTCAACTTCAAGGATAGTCACGGGAGGTCACTAACCTTGAAGTTAGAATGCATGACCATGCATTAATATACACTTAAAGGAGTAGTTCACTATTTTACAACTTTGTTAGATGGTTCCTCACCCTGAAAGTAGTCTGGGCCAAGACAAAAACGTTAATCTGTTGTTCAGTTTTCTTTAAACCGCCACTACAAACTTCAGCTAACCTCAGCCACTACAAAATGTCAAAATCACCTGAATTCAAATCAACTCCATATTTTGTTTGTTACCTAAAGGTGATTTGGCCTTTAAAAAAAAAGAATTATAGAAACATGCTCGCATGCCCCCATCACTTCCATTGCTTGTGTCTGTCTAAAGAACTGAACCATGAATTAGTTTCTCCTGGCTCATAGACTACTTTCAGAGTGAGGAACCATCTAACGTCAAGTTGTAAAATGGTGAACTAGTCCTCAACATGTATGATCATACTTACTTTACACAACCATAATGACATATTTGGTTGTGAAGTTCCTCCCACTTGGTGTAGTAGAATATATGCTGTGATGTAGCATTGTGGTATTTAAATTCAGCCGTTGGCCTCTGTTTACATTGCTTTTGCCATAGCCTTTTCTGGTGATGCCCGGTTAAACTCACCATGGCCTTGAGATGATCCTTAGTGGGTGTTATTCAAGGGCCAACTCCCAGCCCCACACAAGCCATTCTGCAGTCAGAGCAGTACCGTAGGCCATCATTGTAAATAAGAATTTGTTCTTAACTGACTTGCCTAGTTAAATAAAAAAAGTACTGAGCTTCATAACAAGCCACTGAACCAGTGTGACTTATCTCTCTCTGCCTGTTTATCTTTTAGCCTCAGAAATGGGAACTGTGACGCACATGTTGGAATTACACTCCATAAAAAATAATCCAGGTGAAGATTTGGTCATGAAGTACCTCCTACATAATGGCCAAAAATCCAGATGTTTCAGCTTAACATTGTACAGCTAGATCTAGGTCTATATCAATCTCAATGTTTAATTTAAATGTAATGTCACTATAGTCAATTAAAGCATCACTTATTGGCCATGTCCACGGTTTATGTCCCATTGCCAAAGCTAATGTAAAAGCATTAAAGCAGTCATTCAGCAGGGCCTGAAACAGATGCAGAGCCATAATAAAGGAGACCTTGTTGAGTCACTGTGCCATTACTTCACAATGCCTCCTCTCACTTCATTAACAAGCAGTGATATATTGACCAAGAATCATCCCTTTGTCTGGCTTTGTTCCTTCTAGTCATAGATGGCAGGTAGACCAATCTGTTGACTTCCCATTGTTTCTGCTGTACAGTTGTTGCTCAGTGGGAGTTTGTATGGGACTGTAGCCTAGCTTAAATGTTGGCCAAAATGCCCTTTTGCTGAGTGGGGTATGTGGGTTAGCCTATGAGTTTTGGCTCAGCATTTGTCTGGATTAGCCTACATCCACTGGCTGCTTTGCTGCTTGGTCTGTTGGTATCTGTCTGAGACTGATAGGTAGGCCATCGGATTTGTTTACATTAGTGGTTTTCTGCATTTTCTCATGTCATCTTGGCAAATAGTTCCTAGCAGTATTATGCTCAGTAAAAACATTGCCATACTGCATGTTAGTCACTCAGTTCCACTTAAACAGGAATGCACCACAAATCAAGATGGTAAAGCAAACTGTTACCAGCCTTCCACACCAGTCTTTAATCCATTTAGACCCATTCAACCAAATTGTAAAATCCGGCCAGTGAATACGTTTGTTTTGATCAATGAAATGTAAAGTGCAAACAACCCGTAAAGAAACTCATGTTTTTATTAGCACTTCTAGCATTGACACTCCATTAACTATCATTAGGCCTAACACTAGTCCCTATCACTGACCTAAACCCTTCTCTTAGAGAGCTACCGTGTACGCAGGCTACTACTCCGACCCTGTTGTGTTACTCACCCGAGTCAGTTCATCAAGGTCCTGGTCAGCAGCTAATTAGTAGAATCAGGTGTGCTGGAAAACCTACAGGAGGTAGCTCTCCCGGAGGAGGTCTGCTTTACAGAACTCTAGTAGTGAGGTCATCTCCTCTGACTCATTTGTGAAGTCTGAGTCATCACTTATTAACTGGGTGTTGTTTCTCTCCGTAGGCGGGACGGCCAAGGGTACTCTATGCGGAGAACCATCCGCCCCCCTTAGACGGTGCCAGCAGCCGCTCCTCTTCCCCAAAAACAATGAGACAGACGAGGTCATCACCTCCATCAACGTTCCTTTAGGGGTAAGGGTGAGGGGTCACTGACATTGACATATGTCGGCCATTGTTTTATTCATAGATGTAATGTGTGTGTTTTCCACTGGTAAGACACTTGACTTGGTTTCTACAAGTCTGCTGTCATGGATGGTTTTCAGTGATTCTCAGTCCTGTGTTTTTGAACTGACTTAAATGTCGTTGATGTAGTAAAATATTCAGCCAAAATAAAGTAAAATGCTGACTGTTATTATTCTCCATCTGACAGGTTGAGGAGTGCCAGCAGGCAAACAATGGTAAGTATCTCTGGTTCCATTTCGAATGGCAGTATTTTAATATATGGTATTTATGTACAGTACCAGTCAAAAGTTTGGACACACCTATTCATTCAAGGGTTTTTCTTTATTTGTACTATTTTCTACATTGTAGAATAATAAAGAACACATCAAAACTATGAAATAACACATATGGAGTCATGTAGTAACCAAAAATGTGTTAAACAAATCAAAATATATTTGAGATTCTTCAAAGTAGCCACCCTTTGCCTTGACAGCTTTGCACACTCTTGGCATTCTCTCAACCAGCTTCATGAGGTAGTCACCTGGAATGCATTTCAATTAACAGGTGTGCCTTTCTAAAAGTTATTTTGTGGAATTTCTTTCCTTTATGTGTTTGAGCCAATCAGTTGTGTTGTGACAAGGTAGGGGTGGTATACAGAAGATGGCCCTATTTGGTAAAATACCAAGTCCATATTATGACCAGAACAGCTCCAATAAGCGAAGAGAAACGACAGTCCATTACTTTGACTGACCTTCATGTGTTAATCTGGAAAATTAAGAGCTTTTAACGTTTATTCAAGTATAGTCGCAAAAACAATGAAGTGCTATGATGAAACTATCTCTCATGAGAACCGCCACAGGAAAGGAAGACCCAGAGTTACCTCTGCTGCAGAGGATACGTTCATAAGAGTTACCAGCCTCAGAAATTGCAGCCGGAATAAATGCTTCAGAGTTCGAGTAACAGACACATCTCAACATCAACTGTTCAGAGGAGACTGTGTGAATAAGGCCTTCATGGTCGAATTGCTGCATAGAAACCACTACTAAATGACACCAATAAGAGACTTGCTTGGGCCAAGAATCAGGAGCAATGGACATTGGACCAGTGGAAGTCTGTCCTTTGGTCTGATGAGTCTAGATTTGAGATTTTTGGTTCCAACCACCGTGCCTTTGTGAGACGCAGAGTAGGTGAACAGAGCATCTCCGCATGTGTGGTTCACAGCATGAAGCGTGGATGCGCTTTGCTGCTGACACTGTCTGATTTATTTAAAATTCAAGGCACACTTAATCAGCATGGCTACCACAGAATTCTACAGCAATACGCCATCCCATCTGGTTTGTGCTTAGTGGGACTATAATTTGTTTTTCAACAGGACAATAACCCAACACACCTCCAGGCTGTGTAAGGGCTATTTGACCAAGAAGGAGTGATGGTTTGCTGCATCAGATGACCTGGCCTCCACAATCACTTGACCTCAACCCAATTGAGATGGTTTGGGATGAGTTGGACTGCGGAGTGAAGGAAAAGCAGCCAACAAGTGCTGAGCAGATGTGGGAACTCCTTCAAGACTGTTGGGAAAAGCATACCGGGTGAAGCTGGTTGAGAGAACGTCAAGTGTGCAACGCTGTCATCAAGGCAAAGGGTTGCTAATTTGAAGTATCTAAAACGAATCGTCCTCTCACTGTCAACGCGTTTTATTTTCAGCAAGCTTAACATGTAAATATTTTTTTGAACATAAGATTCAACAACTGAGACACAAACTGGTCCAGCGACGGTGGGTTTGTGCCCATAGGGGACATTGTTGCCGGTGATGTCTGGTGAGGACCTGCCTTACAACAGGCCTACAAGCGCTCAGTCCAGCCTCTCTCAGCCTATTGAGGACAGTCTGAGCACTGATGGAGGGATTATGCGTTCCTGGTGTAACTTGGGCAGTTGTTGTTGCCATCCTGTACCTGTCCCGCAGGTGTGATGTTTGGATGTACCGATCCTGTGCAGGTGTTACACGTGGTCTGCCACTGCGAGGACGTTCAGCTGTCCGTCCGTCTCCCTGTAGTGTTGTCTTAGGTGTGTCACAGTACTGACATTACAATTTATTACCCTGGCCACATCTGCAGTCCTCATGCCTACGGCACTATCACGCAGATGAGCAGTGACCCTGGCCATCTTTCTTTTGGTGTTTTTCCAGAATCCGTAGAAAGGCCTCTTTAGTGTCCTAAGCTTTCATAACTGTGACCTTAATTTTCTTCCGTCTGTTAAAACACTAACAGCGTACAAACGTTCCACAGGTGCATGTTCATGAATTGTTAATGGTTCATTGAACAAGCATAGAAAAGTGTTGTAACCATTTACAATTAAGATCTGTGAAGTTATTTAGATTTTTACAAATTATTTTTGAAAGACAGGTTCCTGAAAAATATACTTTTTAACTACATGATTTCATGTGCCATTTAATAGTTTGTCTTTACCATTACTATTTACTTTACTATAGTGAAAATAAAGGAACCCTTGAATGAGTAGGTGTGTTCAAACCTGACTGCTACTAAAATCATTTAGTTTCCAATGATGAATCTCATTGAAGTCTTTTGAAGAGACACCACTTAAAAGAAGTCCCTACCAGACTGGAAGGAAAGATTCCAGTCCTCGTTCTCTCAGCTGTCTGTAAACAGCAGTGCATGACTCCCATTAGTTACGAATGGCCACAATGAATAGCATCATGGTCGACCGTGGCAGCTCTGATAATTCCAGCCTTTTTTAAACGTGGTCATGTCTCTCCTTTTGTTTTCAACAATGACATTTGTCATACCTGGGAAGTTTGTCCTGACCTTGTTGATCTAACCAGGAGAAACTCTGGTGTCCCAGTTATACAACACATGACTCATAGAGGGCTTTTATTAAGGCTTTTTATTTTTAGGGAACACCTTGTAGTCACAACTCAGATTCTCTTTGATCCAGTTGTGCCCTTTCATAATGTCTGTGGTCAGTCATCTGTTCTGTAATGATATAATGCTGTTCCTATGAGGAGCAAGGATATTTATTAACTTCCAGGTGCTGCAAACATTAGTGATAGTGTGTTCTTTGGATAATGGAGGGTTAAGGCATTCCACTGTTATGGTCTTGTCTAAGCACTGTAGACGGGGGCTTGAAATGGTACTGGACTGGCAGCGGACCCTGGGAGGATCTTGTCTGATCCCTCCAAGTGTTTGACTGACACTGATGTTGTACAATTTTCAGGTGTAAAATGTAAGCCAAGCAGTGTTCTGAAGGAAAAAACACAGCTTTATGTTCCTTGATACCAAAATAGGCTTAGAAACACTGTCTTAACACACACTTTGCCTACGTGCTGCTGTAAGCCCCTACCGACTCCATACTGTAATGGCTCTCAGGAAATTAGACTTTGAGATTCTATATCACTAATGGGCAATTGACAGCCTGTTTCTCCAGCAGCGTGATTTCATTCCAGATGAGATTTGCCTCATGGAGGACTGTTGAGTTCAATTTATTGCATCTGCTTTGATTTGAGTTATGCTAGTACATTTATGCACATTTTACTGAATCTATCCCTTGCTATTGTTGATCTATCATTTGGAAAGTGGTAGCAGGACCCATCAGGTTGTCCTTGCTACAACCAAAGTGCTACTGTTATCAGATATCCTATCAATTCAAGGTTTGGATGATATTTACACTGAACATAAATATAAATGCAACATGTCAAGTGTTTGTTTCATGACCTGAAATATAAAATCCCAGAAGTGTTCCATATGAAGAAATGTCTTCTCTCATTGTGAACAACTTTGTTTACATCCCTTGTGAGCATTTCTCCTTTGACGAGAACCCATCCACCTGACAGGTGTAGCATATCAAGAAGCTGATTTAAACAGCCTGCTCATTACACAGGTGCACCTTGTGCTGGGGACAGTAAAAGGCCAGTTTTGTCACAATGCCATAGATGTCTCAAGTTGAGGAAATCTCCACGAGCTGTAGCCAGATAATTTAATGGTCATTTCTCTACCATAAGCTGCCTCCAATGTCGTTTTAGGGAATGTGGCAGTGTCCAACCGCTGAGCATGTGTATGGTGTCTTGTGGGCAAGTGGTTTGCTGATGTCAATGTTGTGAACAATGTGCCCCATTTGTGGCGGCGAGGTTATGTTTTAGGCAGATAAGCTAAGGACAACGAACACAATTGTAATGCTTAGATGGCAAGATCCCAAGGCCCATTTCTTTTGAAGGTATCTGTGACCAACAGATGCATATCTGTATTCCCAGATTAGGGCCTAAATAATAGATTTAAATTGACTGATTTTAGGTCATATGAAATGTAACTCAGTATATTCTTTACAATTGTTTCATGCAGCATTTTATATTTTTGTTCAAGATATGTGTTTGTAGTGAGGAAGTGCTGTGCCTCTCTCCAGTCTAGCATGGCTAGATCATAGGCTGTGTTTACACAGGCAGCCCAAGACTGATTTTATTCATTTTTTTATTACCACAATTGACCTTTTGGGCAATCAGATCTGCTCTCTTGCCAATAATTGGGCCAAAGATCAGTTCGGTTGCCTGTGTGAACTCAGCCTGAGTCATATCAGATCTCTGATCAGTGGGCCAGGTAGTTATGACCCTGATAGTGTCGTCTCCTCTGTGTTGTGTGGTAAAGTAGACTGCCCCGAGGAACCTGAAGAGAAGGAGCAGAAGGAGGAGGCACCACAGCCCTCTGCCCCCTCGGGAGTTGCCGCCAACGCAGCCGCCCCCTCCGGCCGAAGAAACCCCCCAGGGGGCATGTCCAGCCTCATCCTGGGTTGAGGTCTGGTTTTGTTGGAACGTTTTTATTTTTGAAAGAATTGCCCCCATTTCCCCCTTCCCCACCTCAGTCCCACTGTTCTTCCCCACTGTCTGATACAATCCACCACGTCCCCTCTGAGCCATGGAATTTCCCCCCTACCTGCCAACCCCCTCATGTTTTTACTTTTTTCCTAATTAAAGAGAACCGTTGACAGAAGCACTTTATGTATCTCTTTTTCCCCTCCCCCCATTTCAGTCCATTCTGTAGTGTGCCTATATTGCGCCTGATGGAAAGGGCATGTTTTTGCTTGTCTCATTCTCGCCCTGTTGTAAATGGTAAAGAAAAGTATTCAAAAAAGATTTGATGCGTGAATTTCTAAATACAATAAAGATTGATATGAATTTGTTCATTTTGCTCCTGGTTTAATTTTTATCGGAGGAAATATGTATTTTATGTGGCTCTCAAATGTTTTTAGTTATGCATGTTATACCACATGGATAATTTACTGTAAGCCAACTATTTGAAGCCATAAGTGAAAGATCTGAGTAACGATTTGGTCAGCCTGTTTTTTACAGATAAATCCCATTTTACATGTTAAGACACTTCCAAAGCACTTTTAATAATGTCCACATGGTGGGGCTGATACCGTCTGGAACACATTGGGCTTGGGAATGACTTGCCCCCTTCTTCCCACTGCTGGGAACAGTCAAACGAGGCTGAACCACAAAGTGAAAGTATTTTCTTAGCTCGTAAGATTTGCCACGAGGACTGGACTATAGGGAGATTGGAATCAAATTGTAAGTATTTTGTTTATTGCTGCTGTAACTTTTGGTCGTAACTGAACAGTCTAGAAAAACGCATGACACACCTACATGTTTGTAGAGGTGTTGACTAACAGTAAAATCACACTATATGCTCCCAACAATTGAATGGGTCAACCCAAGAACAATAATTTCTGCAATGCAGTGGGTTTTTTTTTAAAACTCACTGTATTGCCTGTCTTAATTTGTTCTGTAATTTCGTTTTCTGCATTGTTGATTAGTGCCCGTAAGTAAGCGTGTCACTGTTAGTCGACATGTATTATTTGACAAATAAAATGTGATTTTTGCCAAAACGTTGGTTGTTAGGTTTACTCTTTAAATTGTTGGGAGTGTATATAGTGTGAGACTTTATTTTTTGTACATTGACCCTGCTCGCTTTTAGTAAGCAAAAATAGCATGTTGAGGCAATGCTTGTATTAGTCAATGCATATTATTCAGGCTATCCACTGTTGCTCTCAGATTTTAATTTGGCTCAACCACTGATTGTCAGGTGTGAACCCTTTCCTGTGGAGAGACCACTGTTTCACAGAACCCCTGTTTGTTTTTCTACTAAGGAGAAAGGCCTTAACATGGCGTTGGTCTTCAGCTTGTCCACTCTCATGTTTCTCCTCATCACTGGGATGGAGACATCCAAAAGTAAGGCATTCTGCAGGCACAATTTGTAGTACTTCTACCAACATAACTTCCAAAATGCTCACAACGAATGGTCTAGGAGTTTTGTTTTATCCAAACTACACTTGTCAGTTGTAACATTTTCTGTACTACAGTCCTGTTTAATTTTGTTTTCTATCTACTGCTTAAACAGGTCTAAGTCAGGGCCCAGAGTTGAAGCAGGTCGTCCAGGTGGACTCTGGGAAAGATGCAGTCCTAGAGTGCTCTGTGAACATCAGTGAGAAATCCACTGGTAATGTAAACAGAGAAGGTCGTGTGGTGGAGGCTGGACCAGAATGGTCTTCACAAAGGTGAACCTGTGTTCATATGCAACATATTCAATCAACCATCCTCCAATCCCAGGTTGCAGCTGAACCCAAAATATCAGCTTCCCATGCCACCTGCCAATGAGAGAGACAAAGTTGTGTCCCTGTTGGTCAAAGAAACCCAGCCTGAAGACGAGGGTCCGTATGAGTGTGTGGTGAACACTGACAGTGGAATCACACATTGTAACTTCATGCTGAATGTCACAGGTGAGCTCACAGGTCAGCTCACAGGTAACCTCACAGGTCAGCTCAAAGCTTTTGGAGTCCCAACGTTTATAGGTAGGGCCCTGAGTATTTCCCAGTCAGGAAAAACGAAGGGCTTTACACATACGCTGCTCAAAAAAATAAAGGGAACGCTAAAATAACACATCCTAGATCTGAATGAATGAAATATTCTTATTAAATTCTTTTTTCTTTACATAGTTGAATGTGCTGACAACAAAATCACACATTGTCAATGGAAATCAAATTTATCAACCCATGGAGCTCTGGATTTGGAGTCACACTCAAAATTAAAGTGGAAAACCACACTACAGGCTGATCCAACTTTGATTTAATGTCCTTAAAACAAGTCAAAATGAGGCTCAGTAGTGTGTGTGGCCTCCACGTGCCTGTGTGACCTCCCTACAACCCCTGGGCATGCTCCTGATGAGGTGGTGGATGGTCTCCTGAGGGATCTCCTCCCAGACTGGGACTAAAGCATCCGCCAACTACTGGACAGTCTGTGGTGCAACGTGGCGTTGGTGGATGGAGCGAGACATGATGTCCCAGATGTGCTCAATTGGATTCAGGTCTGGGGAACGGGCGGGCCAGTCCATAGCATCAATGCCTTCCTCTTGCAGGAACTGCTGACACACTCCAGCCACATGAGGTCTACAATTTTATTGCATTAGGAGGAACCCAGGGCCAACCGCACCAGCATATGGTCTCACAAGGGGTCTGAGGATCTCATCTCGGTACCTAATAGCAGTCAGGCTACCTCTGGCGAGCACATGGAGGGCTGTGCGGCCCCCCCAAAGAAATGCCACCTCACACCATGACTGACCCACCGCCAAACCGGTCATGCTGGAGGATGTTGCAGGCAGCAGAAAGTTCTCCACGGCGTCTCCAGACTGTCACGTCTGTCACGTGCTCATGTGAACCTGATTTCATCTGTGAAGAGCACAGGGCGCCAGTGGCGAATTTGCCAATGTTGGTGTTCTCTGGCAAATGCCAAACGTCCTGCACGGTGTTGGGCTGTAAGCACAACCCCCTCCTGTGGACGTCGGGCCCTCATACCACCCTCATGGAGTCTGTTTCTGACCGTTTGAGCAGACACATGCACATGCTGGAGGTCATTTTGCAGGGCTCTGGCAGTGCTCCTCCTTGCACAAAGGCGGAGGTAGCGGTCCTGCTGCTGGGTTGTTGCCCTCCTACGGCCTCCTCCACGTCTCCTGATGTACTGGCCTGTCTCCTGGTAGCGCCTCCATGCTCTGGACACTACTCTGACAGACACAGCAAACCTTCTTGCCACAGCTCGCATTGATGTGCCATCCTGGATGAGCTGCACTACCTGAGCCACTTGTGTGGGTTGTAGACTCCGTCTCATGCTACCACTAGAGTGAAAGCACCGCCAGCATTCAAAAGTGACCAAAACATCAGCCAGGAAGCATAGGAACTGAGAAATGGTCTGTGGTCACGACCTGCAGAACCACTCCTTTATTGGGGGTGTCTTGCTAATTGCCTATAATTTCCACCTGTTGTCTATTCCATTTGCACAACAGCATGTGAAATTTATTGTCAATCAGTGTTGCTTCCTAAGTGGACAGTTTGATTTCACAGAAGTGTGATTGACTTGGAGTTACATTGTTGTTTAAGTGTTCCCTTTATTTTTTTGAGCAGTGTAGTTTTGAATTCAAAGTGCCTTCCTCACACCCTAACACTGACCATTTAGTATTCTCCTTTTTGCATCATGATTTCCACTGTGCAGAGGATCCATCAAGAATTCTTGCTTTTCTCACATTAACCTCTATTAGTATCCAATATAAATTGACTTACCCTACAAACATGACCTAATTGATTGCATACCTGAATGTGACGTGATTTTCATTTATAATGATTCTGATTTTGTGTGTTAGTGTTACAGTACGAGCCCAGCACTGAAAAGGAGATTCCAAAGAACAGTTACATGAGTGTGGCTGCTGTATGTGTGGTAGTAGGCTCTCTTGCCATTGGTCTGCTGCTTCTCAAGCTGTTTCAAGCCAGAAGACTCAGACAAGGTGAGCACCCAGGGTCATGTCCATTAGGGCACTCTGTTGCAAAACGCTTCAAGAAGTTACTCAGATAGTTCCTCCCCATTTCAGACTGCTTCTTTCCAGTTCATGCCTAGTGAACATGACCCTGCTTTTCATAGTCTCCGCAGAGAGGAATGCAGAGTACTGGGAAGATTAGTAGAGTACTTTCTGTTCTGGCTAAATGCCAGGATGTTGCTGTAGAATAAGTGGAATGGAGAACTAATCCTCAGACAAGATGACTTAGTTTAGTTTTTATTCTTTTAGTTTCTCTATTGCTCTCCTTCTCCTCCCCAGATGGGAATTCAGGATTTGTTATTCTATTGTCCCTGTAACAAATCACCAACCATGGTAGAGCACACAGTATCAACCCCTGTAAAAGGTTGCTTCTGGTTTCCCTTCCAGATGAACCAGTGACACAGGAAGACTCTGTTGTGGCAGAAGGTATGTTTGAGTATATTATATTTGTCTACCTAATGGAAGAGGATTCCTGTCAAAACAATCAAATTCATAGTCAAATGCAGTGTATAAAATGTGTATGGTAAAATAGTGTATAACAGTGTTGGTATTCCTGTTGTCCCCCATGGAACCAGAGCCTGAGGATACAGCAGTCCCAGCAGAGCACAACCCCAGCACCAGGACAGGACTGTTTCCATAGCGTCAGAGTGTTATCAGGAGTGTTATCAGGAGTGTTATCAGGAGTGTTATCAGGAGTGTTATGATTCTGGCACTGTAGTTAAAAGTATTCAATCCCTGTAGATTTCTTCACATTTTGTTACAATGAGGAATTCAAATTGATTTAACTGTTATTTTGGAGATGGGATTTTGTCCTGTGTTTTGGTGGTGGGGAGTGCAGGCAGGGCTGGAGAGAGCTGGCTGTGGTTTTGTTCTGTGTTTTGGTGGTGGGGAGTGCAGGCAGGGCTGGAGAGAGCTGGCTGTGGTTTTGTTCTGTGTGTCGGTATCATTACATAAAATACTCTGTCAAAGTGGGTAAAAAATTATATTGTTTTCAAAGATTAATGAAAAATGAATCACTAAAATACTGTTACTTATTCTTGGGTAAGTCTCATAAGAGCTTTGCACACCTGTTTTGTGCAATATTTGTCCATATTTTCAAATTTCTTTAATCTCTGTGACGGTGTTGGGTATCTTTGCTAGGCAGCAATTTAAGTCTTGCCATAGATTTAAGCAGATCTAAGTACAGAACTGTAACTTGGCCACTCAGGAACTTCACTGTCTTCTAGGTAAGCAACAACAGTTTACATTAGGCTTTGTGTTTTAGATTATTGTCTGACGGAACAGTGAATTCCTCTACCGGTGTCTGGTGTGAAGCAGGTTTTCCTCTAGGATTTTACCTGTGCTTTGCTCTATCCTGCTTCTTTTTATCCCAAAAAACTCCCCAGTATGTGCTGATGTCAAGCATACACACCATGAATCAGCCACCTCTATGCTTGAAAATAAGGAGTCAGTTACTCTGATGTGTTGGGTTTGCCCCGAAGTCTAAAAATGTATTTGATATTTTTTTGTTGCAGTATTACTTCAGCACCTTGTGCAAACACAATGCAATAATTGTTGTAATATTTTCACTGTCAATTAGGTTATTTATGGAGTCACTCCATTGTTGTCGATCCATCCTCAGTTTTCTCCCATCACAGCCATTGAACTCTGTAGCTGTGTTATAAAAACACCAATGGGCTCATGGTATTTGTATTTAATAAAGATCTCCTTTAGTTCCTGCCAAGGCAGCAGCTGCTCTTTCTGGGGTCCAGGAACATTAAGGCAGTTATATACAATTTAAAATATTACATTTCATACCACTTTTCACAACACATTGTGTTCCCTCAGGCCACTTTTATCTACAATACAAAATCCATGTGTACATGTGTGTCTGTGCCTGTATTCACAGTCCCTACTTTTCCATAATGTGGATTTTTACCTGTTTTTGAAATCTGATTCTACGGCTTGCATCTGTTACCTGATGTGGAATAGAGCCATGTAGCCATGGTTCTATGTAGTACTGTGTGCTTCCCATAGTCTATTCTGGATTGTAAAGAGACCTTTGGTGGCATGTCTTGTGGGGTATGCATGGGTGTCCGAGCTGTGTGCCAGTAGTATAAACAGACGCCTTGGTGCATTCAGCATGTCAACACTTCTTACAAAAACAAGTAGTGATGAAGTCGATCTCTCCTCCACTTAGCGCCACGAGAGATTTACATTATTTATGTTAACTCTCCATGTACATTTAAGGGCTTGTCGTGCTGCCCTGTTCTGTGCCAATTGTCATTTTCCAAGGTCCCTCTTTGTGGCACCTGACCACACGACTGAACACTAGTCCAGGTGTGACAACTAGGGCCTGTAGGACCTGCCTTGTTGATAGTGTTAACAAGGCAGAGCTTTATTATGGATAGACTTCTCCCCATCTTAGCTACTATTGTATCAACATGTTTTGACCATGGACAGTTTACAATCCAGGATTACTCCAAGCAGATTAGTCACCTCAACTTGCTCAATTTCCACATTTATTACAATATTTAAATACAATGCTTTTAGTTTTTGAAATATTTAGGACTAACTTATTCCTTGCCACCCGTTCTAAAACTAATTGCAGCTCTTTGTTAAGTGTTGCAGTAATTTCACTCGCTGTAGTAACTGACGTGTTTGTGGTGAGTCATTCTCATACATAGACACACTGGCTTTGAAAAAAATTGAATTCCTGATTCTACTGGATTATGTTGGAGAGGATTCCATTAAATAACACCATATGTGTTCTGTTGTCAGGTAACTCTTTATCCACAATATAGTGGTGTCAATATCGTCAGCTATTATTTTCAGTAATTTTCCATCCAAGTTGTCAGACCCCTCAAAGTAGTTCCCTCCCTATCCTGCAGCTCAGTTCGGAAGGACTGTATCTTTGGTGTGTCTGAGCCAGTAAAAACTGCGGAGGGGAGAATGGCTCATAATAATGGCTGAAATTTAGTCAATGGAGTGGTATCAACCACTTGGAAACCACGTCTTCAATGTGTTTGATACCATTCCATTTACTCCATTCCAGACATTACTATGAGTCAGCCTCCACTGGTCTGGGGGGTTAATGCATCATCCACAGCATTTATTAATTTGACCATGCTTAACAAGATATTCAATGTCTGACAACTCCCACCTGTTTTAAGCACCACACTTTTAGCTTAAAATTATATTTATATATATTTTCGTGGGGGGCTTTGAGGCGGCAGTGGTTAGAGCGTTGGGCCAGTAACCGAAAGGTTGCTGGATCAAATCCCCAAGCTTGACAAGGTAAAAATCTGTCATTCTGCCCCTGAACAAGGCAGTTAACCCCCTGTTCCCCGGTAGGCCGTCTTTGTAAATAAGAATTTGTTTTTAACTGAATTGCCTAGTTAAATAAAAGGTTTTAAAAAATTGTTTTGCTTGTTATTTTGGCATCAGTTTGCAAAAAATATGGGGGAAAATGTAAGTTAATTGCGTTAATAAAGCCGCATACCAACATGGTTTTAGGTCCAAACACTTAACAGACACCCTCGCCTTATGCCCTTAACGGAATCCCCGTCGCCATTTTGGCGGGCGGTCCAAATTATTAGCCAAGCTAAGAAAGTTTGCAACATAAGCCCCTCAACCCTCGTTTTTAGTCAGCTTTTCGAGTGTACTCCGGGGCCTGAAACTCCCCATAATTCAATTTGCGATGATTGTACATCCGCTAATAAAAGTCAGTCTACAGTCTTCTATAATGCAGGACAGAGGGCTATACTTTTATTGAAGATATTTAAGAATGATTAGCCTAGATTTAGCCACAATTACATTATCTGAGAACAAACAATCTAATTGCTGTGTTAATACAACTAAAGGTGTGTAGGACATGCTCCAACTACATGTGTGGATTAGCCTTTTTTGTCATTTGTCTCCGCAATATATTGTAGAAAATATATTTATTGTCATGCTTTTGAATCTAAAGTCAAACAAACATCGTTCAGTGAGCCACATCCATCCACCTTTGTATCAGCAAAGGATCTTGTTTGCTGACTGACATTTCCACCACATTTGCACTGTCTGTGTCTACTGGGCGTTATCTCACCATCACAGTTGCCCCTCTCTCTCTCCCGCTGCACTTGAGCCATGATAATCTGCCTATCACATGATCTTCTTCCCCTGTCCCCATGCAGCAGGCAGAACAGTTCTAGGTCCTGTTCCATCTTGGCGGGCGGTCCAAATTATTAGCCAAGCAAGGAAAGTTTGCAACATAAGCCCCTCAGCCCTCGTTTTGAGTCAACTTTGCGAGTGTACTCCGGGGCCTGAAACTCCCCATAACTCAATTCGCGACGATTGTACATCCGCTAATAAAAGTCAGCGAAAACATAAAACAACATCAATGGAGAAGTTTTACGTACAAGTGTAACTAAAAACAAATGGAAAAAAGCTAGAAATTGTGCTACTAATGCACATGACTGCACAAACACATATAGTAAATATGTTTTTGTTGGGTTACCTTTTGGAAATTGTAGAAATAAAACATCTTACTTCTTCAGAATGTCCAGCTAGGCAGGCTAACGTTAGTTAGCTAATTAATTCTCTAGCTAGGCATATATACTGTAGCGGCCCTGGGTTTATAAGCGCGGAGCCGCTAGAGCATGCTTTTGCGGCACAGTCGATAGCGTGCCGGACCTCCGGCTAGAAGGTTGAGGGTTTGAGACCTGCTCCCTGCTGTTTCATTACATTGGTGTCAGAAGGGATCAGACCTTGCATCCACGACAGTGCGTGTGCTTGGCCGGTCAGAGGCTGCGTCTTTCGAATCCGGTATCAGGAAGAATGAAAGTCAGAATCTGTCTTAGATTAAATTCAAGCAATAAAGGGCAAATGCAATTTTCGTATATACGGGTTCACTGTAACACCACGCAGGGTAGAACAGAGAACTGACTGGCAAGTATAGAACAATAGTGTTTATACCGTGATAGAAATAGTTCCAACCCCTCCATTGGCCTCTCACAGTAGAGGCTGAGCGTGGTTTAAACTTGCTCAGCCTATCGCAGGCACTCAGGCTGGTCCCAGCCTCTTGGTGCTCCTTGGAGTCCGACATCTGCTGTTGTGTAGATTAACTCTGTGTTGGTACCACACTCTAGTTGTAACAGTTTCTCAGTTCCTGCTATTGTGTTGTTCAGTATTTTTCCATCTCAGTTAAGCCTCGTGATGACCTATGCCTGATTAACCACAACTTTGTAACATGCAGCAAGTCATACCATGTTGCTCAATATTGTCACACACACAAACAGGCAAAGCAGATGTAGCAAGCAGTTGTTCAATCTCATGATGATGCTCAAGTGCACAAATGCAGATACCTCACACAGCCAACATCCGATAATATTTAATCATATATATGGTAATGGCTATAATGTAAAACACAGAATCCCACACCGGTGAGCGAGTTCCTGTAAGACGTAGAGTCGCAAGCTAGCGCGAAGACGAGTTCTTTGAAAGGAGGGAGTAGTGTAATGACCCTGGGTTTATAAGCACGGAAATCGACTGTGCTTCGCGCGGATTCTGGTGGGCGGACTGAAGGGGTTGAC
>NW_027259414.1:0-10000 GCF_045791955.1 Oncorhynchus clarkii lewisi
ACACACTGATGCTCCTCTAGAGCTGAGCAGAGACACACACACTGATGCTCCTCTAGAGCTGAGCAGAGACACACACACTGATGCTCCTCTAGAGCTGAGACACACACACTGAGCTAGAGCTGAGCAGAGACACACACACTGATGCTCCTCTAGAGCTGAGCAGAGACACACACACTGATGCTCCTCTAGAGCTGAGACACACACACTGATGCTCCTCTAGAGCTGAGCAGAGACACACACACTGATGCTCCTCTAGAGCTGAGACACACACACTGATGCTCCTCTAGAGCTGAGACACACACACTGATGCTCCTCTAGAGCTGAGACACACTGATGCTCCTCTAGAGCTGAGACACACTGATGCTCCTCTAGAGCTGAGCAGAGACACACACACTGATGCTCCTCTAGAGCAGAGACACACTGATGCTCCTCTAGAGCTGAGCAGAGACACACACACTGAGCAGAGACACACACACTGATGCTCCTCTAGAGCTGAGCAGAGACACACACACTGAGCAGAGACACACACACTGATGCTCCTCTAGAGCTGAGCAGAGACACACACACTGATGCTCCTCTAGAGCTGAGACACACACACTGATGCTCCTCTAGAGCTGAGCAGAGACACACACACTGATGCTCCTCTAGAGCTGAGCAGAGACACACACACTGATGCTCCTCTAGAGAGACACACTGATGCTCCTCTAGAGCTGAGCAGAGACACACACACTGATGCTCCTCTAGAGAGAGACACACACACTGATGCTCCTCTAGAGCTGAGCAGAGACACACACTGACTGAGCAGAGACACACACACTGATGCTCCTCTAGAGCTGAGCAGAGACACACACACTGAGCAGAGACACACACACTGATGCTCCTCTAGAGCTGAGCAGAGACACACACACTGATGCTCCTCTAGAGCTGAGACACACTGATGCTCCTCTAGAGCTGAGACACACACACTGATGCTCCTCTAGAGCTGAGCAGAGCTCCTCTAGAGCACACACACTGATGCTCCTCTAGAGCTGAGAGATGCTCCTCACACACACTGATGCTCCTCTAGAGCTGAGCAGAGACACACACACTGATGCTCCTCTAGAGCAGAGACACACACACACTGATGCTCCTCTGAGCAGAGACACACACACTGAGCAGAGACACACACACTGATGCTCCTCTAGAGCTGAGCAGAGACACACACACTGATGCTCCTCTAGAGCTGAGCAGAGACACACACTGATGCTCCTCTAGAGCTGAGCAGAGACACACACACTGATGCTCCTCTAGAGCTGAGACACACACACTGATGCTCCTCTAGAGCTGAGACACACACACTGATGCTCCTCTAGAGCTGAGACACACACACTGATGCTCCTCTAGAGCTGAGACACACACACTGATGCTCCTCTAGAGCTGAGACACACTGATGCTCCTCTAGAGCTGAGACACACTGATGCTCCTCTAGAGCTGAGCAGAGACACACACACTGATGCTCCTCTAGAGCAGAGACACACTGATGCTCCTCTAGAGCTGAGCAGAGACACACACACTGAGCAGAGACACACACACTGATGCTCCTCTAGAGCTGAGCAGAGACACACACACTGAGCAGAGACACACACACTGATGCTCCTCTAGAGCTGAGCAGAGACACACACACTGATGCTCCTCTAGAGCTGAGACACACACACTGATGCTCCTCTAGAGCTGAGCAGAGACACACACACTGATGCTCCTCTAGAGCTGAGACACACTGATGCTCCTCTAGAGCAGAGCAGAGACACACACACTGATGCTCCTCTATAGCTGAGCAGAGACACACACACTGATGCTCCTCTAGAGCTGAGCAGAGACACACACTGATGCTCCTCTAGAGCTGAGCAGAGACACACACACTGATGCTCCTCTAGAGCTGAGACACACACACTGATGCTCCTCTAGAGCTGAGACACACACACTGATGCTCCTCTAGAGCTGAGACACACACACTGATGCTCCTCTAGAGCTGAGACACACACACTGATGCTCCTCTAGAGCTGAGCAGAGACACACACACTGATGCTCCTCTAGAGCTGAGCAGAGACACACACACTGATGCTCCTCTAGAGCTGAGCAGAGACACACACACTGATGCTCCTCTAGAGCTGAGACACACACTCTGATGCTCCTCTAGAGCTGAGACACACACACTGATGCTCCTCTAGAGCAGAGACACACACACTGATGCTCCTCTAGAGCTGAGCAGAGACACACTGATGCTCCTCTAGAGCTGAGACACACACACTGATGCTCCTCTAGAGCTGAGACACACACACTGATGCTCCTCTAGAGCTGAGCAGAGACACACTGATGCTCCTCTAGAGCTGAGACACACACACTGATGCTCCTCTAGAGCAGATACACACACACTGATGCTCCTCTAGAGCAGAGACACACACACTGATGCTCCTCTAGAGCTGAGCAGAGACACACTGATGCTCCTCTAGAGCTGAGACACACACACTGATGCTCCTCTAGAGCAGAGACACACACACTGATGCTCCTCTAGAGCTGAGACACACACACTGATGCTCCTCTAGAGCTGAGCAGAGACACACATGTGCACAGGCATAGGCACATTCATGCATGCACACACACACAAACACACACTCACACATATTTGACAAAACACAGAGTGAGTGAGTGAGTGAGTGAGTGAGTGAGTGAGTGAGTGAGTGAGTGAGTGACAAGGACGGAGACAGAGACACAATGAGAGAGAGACAGACAGAGACACAGTGAGAGAGAGAGGGGGAGCAGAGACAGTGAAGGAAACAGACTGAATGAGACATTGACAGGATAGAGAGAGAGACAGCTGTAGAAGAGGTGCCACAGCTCCCATGGCTCCTAAATGCCCAGCCCAGGCATGTCTGTCTGTCCACACCGATTGCTCACAGGGCCAGTTTAGGGAAAGGTAGGGCAAGGCAGAGACAGGACGGGGGTTGACTGGTAGGCTTGACAGTGCTTGTTAAGGTTGGCTGGGTTCAGCAGAGCAAGACTGGTCTGTGGCTGGAGTTGACTAGTAGGCTTGTTGAGGCAGAGTACACCCAGGACAGGGCAGGGTTGGCTGAGGCAGAGTACACCCGGGGCAGGGCAGAGTTGGCTGAGGTAGAGTACACCCAGGACAGGGCAGGGTTGGCTGAGGCAGAGTACACCCAGGACAGGGCAGGGTTGGCTGAGGCAGAGTACACCCAGGACAGGGCAGGGTTGGCTGAGGTAGAGTACACCCAGGACAGGGCAGGGTTGGCTGAGGCAGAGTACACCCAGGACAGGGCAGGGTTGGCTGAGGCAGAGTACACCCGGGGCAGGGCAGAGTTGGCTGAGGCAGAGTACACCCAGGACAGGGCAGGGTTGGCTGAGGCAGAGTACACCCGGGGCAGGGCAGAGTTGGCTGAGGCAGAGTACACCCAGGACAGGGCAGGGTTGGCTGAGGCAGAGTACACCCGGGGCAGGGCAGGGTTGGCTGAGGCAGAGTACACCCGGGGCAGGGCAGAGTTGGCTGAGGCAGAGTACACCCGGGGCAGGGCAGGGTTGGCTGAGGCAGAGTACACCGGGGCAGAGCAGGGTTGGCTGAGGCAGAGTACACCCGGGGCAGGGCAGGGTTGGGGTTAGGCAGGGTGGAGCAGGGCAGGTTGGGGTTAGGCAGGGTGGAGCAGGGCAGGTTGGGGTTAGGCAGGGTGGAGCAGGGCAGGTTGGGGTTAGGCAGGGGGGAGCAGGGCAGGTTGGGGTTAGGCAGAGTGGAGCAGGGCAGGTTGGGGTTAGGCAGGGTGGAGCAGGGCAGGTTGGGTTAGGCAGGGTGGAGCAGGGCAGGTTGGGGTTAGGCAGGGTGGAGCAGGGCAGAGATGTATCCTCTGTGTATTGTCTGGATAATCCTAAGCCCCTGGTCCTGGCCTGGGGTAGAGGGGTTTAGGGGGGGGGGGGGGGGCCTGGTCCTGGCCTGGGGTAGAGGGGTTTAGGGGGGGGGGGGGGGGCTGGTCCTGGCCTGGGGTAGAGGGGTTTAGGGGGGGGGGGGCCTGGTCCTGGCCTGGGGTAGAGGGGTTTAGGGGGGGGGGGGCAGAAGGGGGTAGGAGAGGCAGAGACAGGCCTGAACAGCTGGCGTTGGGGAAGTCGGGGACTGGATCATTGTGTGTGGTTGTGTGTATGTAAGTGGAGTGTGTTAGTGTGTGTGTGAGAAGAGTGTGTTAGTGTGAGGAGTGTGTGTGAGATTGACAGAGAGTCTGGCGAAGCTGTGACTGTCAAAGGACCCCCCCCCCCCCCCCCCAAAACACACACACACACACAGACCAGGCGTTCTCAGCTGTCCCTGGGGTTTTAAAAGCCTAGGCAAAATATGAACAGTGTTTTCTTCATTGGGGGAGTAGAGTGTGTTGTGTGGGGGAGTAGAGTGTGTTGTGTGGGGGAGTAGAGTGTGTTGTGTGGGGGAGTAGAGTGTGTTGTGTGGGGGAGTAGAGTGTGTTGTGTGGGGGAGTAGAGTGTGTTGTGTGGGGGAGTAGAGTGTGCTGTGTGGGGGAGTAGAGTGTGTTGTGTGGGGGAGTAGAGTGTGTTGTGTGGGGGAGTAGAGTGTGTTGTGTGGGGGAGTAGAGTGTGTTGTGTGGGGGAGTAGAGTGTGTTGTGTGGGGGAGTAGAGTGTGTTGTGTGGGGGAGTAGAGTGTGTTGTGTGGGGGAGTAGAGTGTGTTGTGTGGGGGAGTAGAGTGTGTTGTGTGGGGGAGTAGAGTGTGTTGTGTGGGGGAGTAGAGTGTGTTGTGTGGGGGAGTAGAGTGTGTTGTGTGGGGGAGTAGAGTGTGTTGTGTGGGGGAGTAGAGTGTGTTGTGTGGGGGAGTAGAGTGTGTTGTGTGGGGGAGTAGAGTGTGTTGTGTGGGGGAGTAGAGTGTGTTGTGTGGGGGAGTAGAGTGTGCTGTGTGGGGGAGTAGAGTGTGTTGTGTGGGGGAGTAGAGTGTGTTGTGTGGGGGAGTAGAGTGTGTTGTGTGGGGGAGTAGAGTGTGTTGTGTGGGGGAGTAGAGTGTGTTGTGTGGGGGAGTAGAGTGTGTTGTGTGGGGGAGTAGAGTGTGTTGTGTGGGGGAGTAGAGTGTGTTGTGTGGGGGAGTAGAGTGTGTTGTGTGGGGGAGTAGAGTGTGTTGTGTGGGGGAGTAGAGTGTGTTGTGTGGGGGAGTAGAGTGTGTTGTGTGGGGGAGTAGAGTGTGTTGTGTGGGTGTAGTAGAGTGTGTTGTGTGGGGGAGTAGAGTGTGTTGTGTGGGGGAGTAGAGTGTGTTGTGTGGGGGAGTAGAGTGTGCTGTGTGGGGGAGTAGAGTGTGTTGTGTGGGGGAGTAGAGTGTGTTGTGTGGGGGAGTAGAGTGTGTTGTGTGGGGGAGTAGAGTGTGTTGTGTGGGGGAGTAGAGTGTGTTGTGTGGGGGAGTAGAGTGTGTTGTGTGGGGGAGTAGAGTGTGTTGTGTGGGGGAGTAGAGTGTGTTGTGTGGGGGAGTAGAGTGTGTTGTGTGGGGGAGTAGAGTGTGTTGTGTGGGGGAGTAGAGTGTGTTGTGTGGGGGAGTAGAGTGTGTTGTGTGGGGGAGTAGAGTGTGTTGTGTGGGGGAGTAGAGTGTGTTGTGTGGGGGAGTAGAGTGTGCTGTGTGGGGGAGTAGAGTGTGTTGTGTGGGGGAGTAGAGTGTGTTGTGTGGGGGAGTAGAGTGTGTTGTGTGGGGGAGTAGAGTGTGTTGTGTGGGGGAGTAGAGTGTGTTGTGTGGGGGAGTAGAGTGTGTTGTGTGGGGGAGTAGAGTGTGTTGTGTGGGGGAGTAGAGTGTGTTGTGTGGGGGAGTAGAGTGTGTTGTGTGGGGGAGTAGAGTGTGTTGTGTGGGGGAGTAGAGTGTGTTGTGTGGGGGAGTAGAGTGTGTTGTGTGGGGGAGTAGAGTGTGTTGTGTGGGGGAGTAGAGTGTGTTGTGTGGGGGAGTAGAGTGTGTTGTGTGGGGGAGTAGAGTGTGTTGTGTGGGGGAGTAGAGTGTGTTGTGTTTAGTATTTCAAATAGTATATGAACCCAGGTCTCTGAACTCTCTGAGCTGGGTACCAGGTCTGCCCCCCAGGGCTCCAGTCTTACCCCTCTCTGAACTCTCTGAGCTGGGTACCAGGTCTGCCCCCCAGGGCTCCAGTCTTACCCCTCTCTGAACTCTCTGAGCTGGGTACCAGGTCTGCCCCCCAGGGCTCCAGTCTTACCCCTCTCTGAACTCTCTGAGCTGGGTACCAGGTCTGCCCCCCAGGGCTCCAGTCTTACCCCTCTCTGAACTCTCTGAGCTGGGTACCAGGTCTGCCCCCCAGGGCTCCAGTCTTACCCCTCTCTGAACTCTCTGAGCTGGGTACCAGGTCTGCCCCCCAGGGCTCCAGTCTTACCCCTCTCTGAACTCTCTGAGCTGGGTACCAGGTCTGCCCCCCAGGGCTCCAGTCTTACCCCTCTCTGAACTCTCTGAGCTGGGTACCAGGTCTGCCCCCCAGGGCTCCAGTCTTACCCCTCTCTGAACTCTCTGAGCTGGGTACCAGGTCTGCCCCCCAGGGCTCCAGTCTTACCCCTCTCTGAACTCTCTGAGCTGGGTACCAGGTCTGCCCCCCAGGGCTCCAGTCTTACCCCTCTCTGAACTCTCTGAGCTGGGTACCAGGTCTGCCCCCCAGGGCTCCAGTCTTACCCCTCTCTGAACTCTCTGAGCTGGGTACCAGGTCTGCCCCCCAGGGCTCCAGTCTTACCCCTCTCTGAACTCTCTGAGCTGGGTACCAGGTCTGCCCCCCAGGGCTCCAGTCTTACCCCTCTCTGAACTCTCTGAGCTGGGTACCAGGTCTGCCCCCCAGGGCTCCAGTCTTACCCCTCTCTGAACTCTCTGAGCTGGGTACCAGGTCTGCCCCCCAGGGCTCCAGTCTTACCCCTCTCTGAACTCTCTGAGCTGGGTACCAGGTCTGCCCCCCAGGGCTCCAGTCTTACCCCTCTCTGAACTCTCTGAGCTGGGTACCAGGTCTGCCCCCCAGGGCTCCAGTCTTACCCCTCTCTGAACTCTCTGAGCTGGGTACCAGGTCTGCCCCCCAGGGCTCCAGTCTTACCCCTCTCTGAACTCTCTGAGCTGGGTACCAGGTCTGCCCCCCAGGGCTCCAGTCTTACCCCTCTCTGAACTCTCTGAGCTGGGTACCAGGTCTGCCCCCCAGGGCTCCAGTCTTACCCCTCTCTGAACTCTCTGAGCTGGGTACCAGGTCTGCCCCCCAGGGCTCCAGTCTTACCCCTCTCTGAACTCTCTGAGCTGGGTACCAGGTCTGCCCCCCAGGGCTCCAGTCTTACCCCTCTCTGAACTCTCTGAGCTGGGTACCAGGTCTGCCCCCCAGGGCTCCAGTCTTACCCCTCTCTGAACTCTCTGAGCTGGGTACCAGGTCTGCCCCCCAGGGCTCCAGTCTTACCCCTCTCTGAACTCTCTGAGCTGAGTACCAGGTCTGCCCCCCAGGGCTCCAGTCTTACCCCTCTCTGAACTCTCTGAGCTGGGTACCAGGTCTGCCCCCCAGGGCTCCAGTCTTACCCCTCTCTGAACTCTCTGAGCTGGGTACCAGGTCTGCCCCCCAGGGCTCCAGTCTTACCCCTCTCTGAACTCTCTGAGCTGAGTACCAGGTCTGCCCCCCAGGGCTCCAGTCTTACCCCTCTCTGAACTCTCTGAGCTGGGTACCAGGTCTGCCCCCCAGGGCTCCAGTCTTACCCCTCTCTGAACTCTCTGAGCTGGGTACCAGGTCTGCCCCGCAGGGCTCCAGTCTTACCCCTCTCTGAACTCTCTGAGCTGGGTACCAGGTCTGCCCCCCAGGGCTCCAGTCTTACCCCTCTCTGAACTCTCTGAGCTGGGTACCAGGTCTGCCCCCCAGGGCTCCAGTCTTACCCCTCTCTGAACTCTCTGAGCTGGGTACCAGGTCTGCCCCGCAGGGCTCCAGTCTTACCCCTCTCTGAACTCTCTGAGCTGGGTACCAGGTCTGCCCCCCAGGGCTCCAGTCTTACCCCTCTCTGAACTCTCTGAGCTGGGTACCAGGTCTGCCCCGCAGGGCTCCAGTCTTACCCCTCTCTGAACTCTCTGAGCTGGGTACCAGGTCTGCCCCCCAGGGCTCCAGTCTTACCCCTCTCTGAACTCTCTGAGCTGAGTACCAGGTCTGCCCCCCAGGGCTCCAGTCTTACCCCTCTCTGAACTCTCTGAGCTGGGTACCAGGTCTGCCCCCCAGGGCTCCAGTCTTACCCCTCTCTGAACTCTCTGAGCTGAGTACCAGGTCTGCCCCCCAGGGCTCCAGTCTTACCCCTCTCTGAACTCTCTGAGCTGGGTACCAGGTCTGCCCCCCAGGGCTCCAGTCTTACCCCTCTCTGAACTCTCTGAGCTGAGTACCAGGTCTGCCCTGGGTTGGCCTCTCACCTCTCACCTCTGACCTCTCTACTTGACATCGAGCACCCGTCACCTCCCACCCAGACTAGAGAGGGGGAGAGGGCAGGGGGGAGGACAGGGAGGGAGGAGATGGGGAGGGATTTGTTATCCTTTCAGACACCTGAGCATCAAGCCAGCGGTGGGGAGAGAGGAGGGGGCTAGGGGGGAGGAGATGGGGGAGGAGGTGGGGGAGGAGATGGGGGAGGAGGTGGGGAGAGAGGAAGGGGCTAGGGGTAGAGAGGAGGGGGCTAGGGGGGAGAGAGGAGGGTGGCTATGGGGGAGGAGATGGGGTTTGAGGTGGTGAGAGAGGATGGGGCTAGGGGGAGAGAGGAGGGGGCTAGGGGGGAGGAGATGGGGGAGGGAGAGAGGAGGGGGCTAGGGGGGAGGAGATGGGGGAGAGAGGAGGGGGCTAGGGGGGAAGAGATGGGGAGGAGGGGGAGAGAGGAGGGGGCTAGGGGGGAGGAGATGGGGAGGAGGGGGAGAGAGGAGGGGGCTAGGGTGGAGGAGGGGGGAGAGAGGAGGGGGCTAGGGGGGAGGAGGGGGGAGAGAGGAGGGGGCTAGGGGGAGGGAGGAGGAGGGAGGGAGGGAATACACACCTTTATTCTCCTGGAACTTGTGTGCTGTTTTAAAGGACAACAAAGAACAAACACCACTGTAAAAACAACCTACTATATGTTTATGTTTATTTATCTTCCTTCTTGTACTTTTGTAACTATTTGCACATCATTACAACAATGTATATATAGACAGACATAATATGGCATTTGTAATGTCTTTATTCTTTTGTAACTTCTGTATGTGTAATGTTTACTGTTAATTTTTTATTGTTTATTTCACTTTTGTATATTATCTACTACACTTGCTTTGGTAATGTTAACATATGTTTCTCATGCCAATAAAGCCCCTTGAATTGAAAATGAATTGAATTGAATTGAAAATTAATTGAATTGAATTGAAAATTAATTGAATTGAAGAATTGAAATTGAATTGAATTGAATTGAAATTGAGCTGGAAGAGAAGAGCGGAGAGAAAAGTGACAGGAGCTGAAAGAAGGGAGAGAGAAAAGTGACAGGAGCTGAAAGAAGGGAGAGAGAAAAGTGACAGGAGCTGAAAGAAGGGAGAGAGAAAAGTGACAGGAGCTGAAAGAAGGGAGAGAGAAAAGTGACAGGAGCTGAAAGAAGGGAGAGAGAAAAGGGACAGGAGCTGAAAGAAGGGAGAGAGAAAAGTGACAGGAGCTGAAAGTGACAGGAGCTGGAGAGAGAAAAGTGACAGGAGCTGAAAGAAGGGAGAGAGAAAAGTGACAGGAGCTGAAAGAAGGGAGAGAGAAAAGTGACAGGAGCTGAAAGAAGGGAGAGAGAAAAGTGACAGGAGCTGAAAGAAGGGAGAGAGAAAAGTGACAGGAGCTGAAAGAAGGGAGAGAGGACAGGAGCTGAAAGAAGGGAGAGAGAAAAGTGACAGGAGCTGAAAGAAGGGAGAGAGAAAAGTGACAGGAGCTGAAAGAAGGGAGAGAGAAAAGTGACAGGAGCTGAAAGAAGGGAGAGAGAAAAGTGACAGGAGCTGAAAGAAGGGA
>NW_027259414.1:15000-31948 GCF_045791955.1 Oncorhynchus clarkii lewisi
GGCTGGGGGGAGGGGGAGGGGGAGAGAGGCTGAGAGAGGCTGGGGGAGGGGGTGAGAGGCTGGGGGAGGGGGTGAGAGGCTGGGGGAGGGGGAGTGAGGCTGAGAGAGGCTGGGGGAGGGGGTGAGAGGCTGGGGGAGGGGGTGAGAGGCTGGGGGAGGGGGAGTTAGGCTAGGGGAGGGGGAGTGAGGCTGGGGGGAGGGGGAGTGAGGCTGGGGGGAGGGGGAGTGAGGCTGGGGGAGGGGGAGTGAGGCTGGGATAGAGCCTGAGGGGAGGGGGAGTGAGGCTGGGATAGAGGCTGGGGGAGGGGGAGTGAGACTGGGATAGAGCCTGGGGGAGGGGGAGTGAGGCTGGGATGAAGCTGGGGGAGAAGGAGTGAGGCTGGGATAGAGGCTGGGGGAGGGGGAGTGAGTCTGGGATGAGGCTGGGGAAGGGGGAGTGAGGTTGGGATGAAGCTGGGGGAGAAGGAGTGAGGCTGGGATAGAGCCTGGGGGGAGGAGGAGTGAGGCTGGGATAGAGGATGGGGGAAGGGGAGTGAGGCTGGGATAGAGGCTGGGGGCGAGGGGGAGTGAGGCTGGGATAGAGGCTGGGGAGAGGGGGTGAGGCTGGGGGAGGGGGAGTGGGACTGGGGGAAGGGAGAGAGTGGGGGAAGGGAGGAGAGAGCGGGGGAAGGGAGGAGAGAACGAGGGAAGGGAGGAGAGAATGGGGTAAGGGAGGAGAGAGTGGGGGAAGGGAGGAGAGAGCGGGGGAAGGGAGGAGAGAGTGGGGGAAGGCAGGATAGAGCGGGGGAAGGGAGGAGAGAGTGGGGGAAGGGAGGAGAGAGCGGGGGAAGGGAGGAGAGAGTGGGGGAAGGGAGGAGAGAGTGGGGGAAGGGAGGAGAGAGTGGGGGAAGGGAGGAGAGAGCGGGGGAAGGGAGGAGAGAGCGGGGGGAGGGAGGAGAGAGTGGGGGAAGGGAGGAGAGAGCGGGGGAAGGGAGGAGAGAGTGGGGGAAGGGAGGAGAGAGCGGGGGAAGGGAGGAGAGAGTGGGGGAAGGGAGGAGAGAGCGGGGGAAGGGAGGAGAGAGTGGGGGAAGGGAGGAGAGAGCGAGGGGGAGAAAGGGACCACAAGGTGAAACCGGAGATGGAATGTGTGAGGAATGTGGAGAATGGTAGGAGGTTTTCCTGCTGGGGGGAGGAGAGGGAGGGAGGCAGAGCAGCTCCACCGCTGAGCTGACCCAACACATGAGGCCTGTGTCCTCTATCACCTACCCATACTGCTCAGTGTTCTCTCTCTCTCTCTCTCTCTCTCTCTGTTCCTCCTCACTCGCTCTTCCATACTCTCTCTGTCTTCCACTTTCTCCTTTTCCTAACCCCCTCTTACCTCCCTTCTCTCACTGCTCTCCCACTCACTCTCCCCTCTCCTCCCTCCATACCTCCCCCTCTCTCA
Source organism: Oncorhynchus clarkii lewisi (assembly GCF_045791955.1). Classification (NCBI taxonomy): domain Eukaryota; kingdom Metazoa; phylum Chordata; class Actinopteri; order Salmoniformes; family Salmonidae; genus Oncorhynchus; species Oncorhynchus clarkii. The sequence continues at coordinate 16,424 of NW_027259414.1, forward strand.
GCCTGAAGCCAATGACTGCTGCTGCTTGCTGCTACTTACTGCTGTTTGAGACAGAGCTTGTTGTTGTTTGCTGCCTCTGGCGTGGTTCCAAGGTTTGACAGTCACAAGATTGTTATGTCATTTAGTTTGGCTCCCCTCTCTGGCTCCAGCTAGGGTTTTAGGCCCAGAGAAACCTTTTCCTTGCCTTTCCAAATATGCACCAATTGTTGTGGCGGTGCGCGATCGGTCATATCTCCTGCTGGCTGTTGTGGAACAGGGAAAGGGAGTGAACTTTAAAGATCATGGAGAACGATGTGTGGTCTCTCATGTCTGTCTGCCCTTAGCCTCTCACCTTTAACCTCTCACATGACTAATTATTGGACTGTTTGGACTCCATTTTACCTTTCTCTCTCTCTCTTCTCTCTCTCTCTCTCTCTCTCTCTCTCTCTCTCTCTCTCTCTCTCTCTCTCTCTCTCTCTCTCTCTCTCTCTCTCTCTCTCTCTCTCTCTCTCTGTCTCTCTCGTTCTCTTTCTCTCTCTCGCTTTGTCTTTCTTTCTCTCTGGTCCTATAGCGTTCTGGTCCCATAGCGTTCTGGTCCCATAGGGCTCTGGTCCCATAGAATTCTGGTCCCATAGGGTTCTGGTCCCATAGGGCTCTGGTCCCATAAAGTTCTGGTCCCATAGAGTTCTGGTCCCATAGGGCTCTGGTCCCATAGAGTTCTGGTCCCATAGGGCTCTGGTCCCATAGAGTTCTGGTCCCATAGAGTTTTGGTCCCATAGGGCTCTGGTCCCATAGAGTTCTGGTCCCATAAAGTTCTGGTCCCATAGAGTTCTGGTCCCATGGGGCTCTGGTCCCATAGAGTTCTGGTCCCATAGGGCTCTGGTCCCATAGGGCTCTGGTCCCATAGAGTTCTGGTCCCATAGAGTTCTGGTCCCATAGGGCTCTGGCCAAACATTACACTCACAGAAGTTCCAAAAGAATAAAGATATTACAAATGTCATATTATATATATATACAGTGTTGTAACAATGTACAAATGGTTAAAGGACACAAGATAAAATAAATAAAGATAAATATGGGTTGTATTTACAGTGGTGTTTGTTCTTCACTGGTTGACCTTTTCTTGTGGCAACAGGTCACAAATCTTGCTGCTGTGATGCACACTGTGGTATTTCACCCAGTAGATATGGGAGTTTATCAAAATTGGATTTGTTTTCGAATTCTTTGTGGATCTGTGTAATCTGAGGGAAATATGTCTCTCTAATATGGTCATACATTTGGCAGGAGGTTAGGAAGTGCAGCTCAGTTTCCACCTCATTTTGTGGGCAGTGAGCACATAGCCTGTCTTCTCTTGAGAGCCATGTCTGCCTACGGCGGCCTTTCTCAATAGCAAGGCTATGCTCACTGAGTCTGTACATAGTCAAAGCTTTCCTTAATTTTGGGTCAGTCACAGTGGTCAGGTATTCTGCCGCTGTGTACTCTCTGTGTAGGGCCAAATAGCATTCTAGTTTGCTCTGTTTTTTTGTTAATTCTTTCCAATGTGTCAAGTAATTATCTTTTTGTTTTGGTTGATTTGGTTGGGTCTAATTGTGCTGTTGTCCTGGGGCTCTGTGGGGTGTGTTTGTGTTTGCGAACAGAGCCCCAGGACCAGCGTGCTTAGGGGACTCTTCTCCAGGTTTATCTCTCTGTAGGTGATGGCTTTGTTATGGAAGGTTTGGGAATCACTTCCTTTTAGGTGTTTGCAGAATTTTGATAATTAGTGGGTATCGGCCTAATTCTGCTCTGAATGCATTATTTGGTGTTTTACGTTGTACAAGGAGGATATTTTTGCAGAAGAGTCTCAATTTGGTGTTTGTCCCATTTTGTGAAGTCTTGGTTGGTGAGCGGACCCCAGACCTCACAACCATAAAGGGCAATGGGTTCTATGACTGATTGGGCTCTATGACTGATTGGGCTCTATGACTGATTGGGCTATGACTGATTGGGTTCTATGACTGATTGGGCTCTATGACTGATTGGGCTCTATAACTGATTGGGCTCTATGACTGATTGGGCTCTATGACTGATTGGGCTCTATGACTGATTGGGTTCTATGACTGATTGGGCTCTATGACTGATTGGGCTCTATGACTGATTGGGCTCTATGACTGATTGGGCTCTATGACTGATTGGGTTCTATGACTGATTGGGCTCTATGACTGATTGGGCTCTATGACTGATTGGGCTCTATGACTGATTGGGCTCTATGACTGATTGGGCTCTATGACTGATTGGGCTCTATGACTGATTGGGCTCTATGACTGATTGGGTTCTATGACTGATTGGGCTCTATGACTGATTGGGTTCTATGACTGATTGGGCTCTATGACTGATTGGGCTCTATGACTGATTGGGTTCTATGACTGATTGGGTTCTATGACTGATTGGGCTCTATGACTGATTGGGCTCTATGACTGATTGGGCTCTATGACTGATTGGGTTCTATGACTGATTGGGCTCTATGACTGATTGGGCTCTATGACTGATTGGGCTCTATGACTGATTGGGCTCTATGACTGATTGGGCTCTATGACTGATTGGGCTCTATGACTGATTGGGCTCTATGACTGATTGGGCTCTATGACTGATTGGGCTCTATGACTGATTGGGCTCTATGTTCTATGACTGATTGGGCTCTATGACTGATTGGGTTCTATGACTGATTGGGTTCTATGATTGATTGGGCTCTATGACTGATTGGGCTCTATGACTGATTGGGTTCTATGACTGATTGGGCTCTATGACTGATTGGGTTCTATGACTGATTGGGTTCTATGACTGATTGGGTTCTATGACTGATTGGGCTCTATGACTGATTGGGTTCTATGACTGATTGGGTTCTATGACTGATTGGGCTCTATGACTGATTGGGTTCTATGACTGATTGGGCTCTATGACTGATTGGGCTCTATGACTGATCTATGACTGATTGGGTTTTATGACTGATTGGGCTCTATGACTGATTGGGCTCTATAACTGATTCAAGTATTTCTTTATTTTTTTATTTTATTATCGATTTATTTTTAGCCCTTTTTTCTCCCTAATTTTGTGGTTACTAATTGTTAGTTACTATCTAGTCTCATCGCTACAACTCCCGTACGGACTCAGGAGAGGCGAAGGTCGAAAGCCATGCGTCCTCCGAAACACAACCCAACCAAGCCGCACTGCTTCTTAACACAGCGCGCGTCCAACCGCACCAATGTGTTGGAGGAAACACCGTGCACCTGGCGACCTGGTCAGCGTGCACCGCACCCGGCCCGCCACGCGGCCAGCTGCGACAGAGCCTGAGCTTGAACCCAGAGTCTCTGTTGGCACAGCCAGCACTGTGATGCCTTGCCCTAGACCACTGGGAGGCCTGATTCCAGTATTTTTAGCCAGATCTTAATTGGTATGTCAAATTTGATGTTCCTTTTGATGGTGTAGAATGTCCTTCTTGCCTTGTCTCTCAGATGGTTCCCAGCTTTGTGGAAGTTACCTGTGGAGCGGATGGTTAGGTCGAGGTATGTATAGTTTTTTGTGTCTAGATGGTATTTGTAGTTGTGGTTCTGGCAACTGGGCCTTTTTTGGAACACCATTATTTTTGTCTTACTGAGATTTACTGTCAGGGCCCAGGTCTGACAGAATCTGTGCAGAAGATCTAAGTGCTGCTGTAGGCCCTCCTTGGTCAGGGACAGAAGCACCAGATAATCAGCAAACAGTAGACATCTCTCTCTCTCTCTCTCTCTTTGTCTCGCTCTCTGCCTCGCTCTCTGTCTCGCTCTCTGTCTCGCTCTCTGTCTCTCTCTCTCTCTCTCTCTCTCTCTCTCTCTCTCTGTCTCTCTCTCTGTCTCTGTGTCTGAAGGATGGCTCCTACATCTCTGTGTCTGAAGGATGGCTCCTATGCCTCTGTCTCTGTGTCTGAAGGATGGCTCCTCTGTCTCTTTGTCTGAAGGATGGCTCCTATGTCTCTGTCTCTGTGTCTGAAGGATGGCTCCTACGTCTCCGTCTCTGTGTCTGAAGGATGGCTCCTACGTCTCTGTCTCTGTGTCTGAAGGAGGGCTCCTATGTCTCTGTCTCTGTGTCTGAAGGATGTCTCCTATGTCTCTGTCTCTGTGTCTGAAGGATGTCTCCTATGTCTCTGTCTCTGTGTCTGAAGGATGGCTCCTCTGTCTCTGTCTCTGTGTCTGAAGGATGGCTCCTCTGTCTCTGTCTCTGTGTCTGAAGGATGGCTCCTCTGTCTCCGTCTCTGTGTCTGAAGGATGGCTCCTCTGTCTCTGTCTCTGTGTCTGAAGGATGGCTCCTCTGTCTCTGTGTCTGAAGGATGGCTCCTCTGTCTCTGTGTCTGAAGGATGGCTCCTATTTCTCTGTGTCTGAAGGATGGCTCTTCTGTCTCTGTGTCTGAAGGATGGCTTGTCTGTCTCTGTGTCTGAAGGATGGCTCCTATGTCTCTGTGTCTGAAGGATGGCTCCTCTGTCTCTGTGTCTGAAGTATGGCTCCTCTGTCTCTGTGTCTGAAGGATGGCTCATATGTCTCTGTGTCTGAAGGATGGCTCCTATGTCTCTGTGTCTGAAGGATGGCTCATATGTCTCTGTCTCTGTGTCTGAAGGATGGCTCCTATGTCTCTGTGTCTGAAGGATGGCTCCTATGTCTCTGTGTCTGAAGGATGGCTCCTCTGTCTCTGTGTCTGAAGGATGGCTCCTCTGTCTCTGTGTCTGAAGGATGGCTCCTATGTCTCTGTCTCTGTGTCTGAAGGATGGCTCCTATGTCTCTGTGTCTGAAGGATGGCTCCTATGTGTCTGTCTCTGTGTCTGAAGGATGGCTCCTACGTCTCCGTCTCTGTGTCTGAAGGATGGCTCCTACGTCTCTGTCTCTGTGTCTGAAGGAGGGCTCCTATGTCTCTGTCTCTGTGTCTGAAGGATGTCTCCTATGTCTCTGTCTCTGTGTCTGAAGGATGGCTCCTATGTCTCTGTCTCTGTGTCTGAAGGATGGCTCCTCTGTCTCTGTCTCTGTGTCTGAAGGATGGCTCCTCTGTCTCTGTCTCTGTGTCTGAAGGATGGCTCCTCTGTCTCCGTCTCTGTGTCTGAAGGATGGCTCCTCTGTCTCTGTCTCTGTGTCTGAAGGATGGCTCCTCTGTCTCTGTGTCTGAAGGATGGCTCCTCTGTCTCTGTGTCTGAAGGATGGCTCCTATGTCTCTGTGTCTGAAGGATGGCTCTTCTGTCTCTGTGTCTGAAGGATGGCTTGTCTGTCTCTGTGTCTGAAGGATGGCTCCTATGTCTCTGTGTCTGAAGGATGGCTCCTCTGTCTCTGTGTCTGAAGTATGGCTCCTCTGTCTCTGTGTCTGAATGATGTCTCATATGTCTCTGTGTCTGAAGGATGGCTCCTATGTCTCTGTGTCTGAAGGATGGCTCATATGTCTCTGTCTCTGTGTCTGAAGGATGGCTCCTATGTCTCTGTGTCTGAAGGATGGCTCCTATGTCTCTGTGTCTGAAGGATGGCTCCTCTGTCTCTGTGTCTGAAGGATGGCTCCTCTGTCTCTGTGTCTGAAGGATGGCTCCTATGTCTCTGTCTCTGTGTCTGAAGGATGGCTCCTATGTCTCTGTGTCTGAAGGATGGCTCCTATGTCTCTGTGTCTGAAGGATGGCTCCTATGTCTCTGTGTCTGAAGGATGGCTCCTCTGTCTCTGTGTCTGAATGATGGCTCCTCTGTCTCTGTGTCTGAAGGATGGCTCCTATGTCTCTGTGTCTGAAGGATGGCTCCTCTGTCTCTGTGTCTGAAGGATGGCTCCTATGTCTCTGTGTCTGAAGGATGGCTCCTCTGTCTCTGTGTCTGAAGGATGGCTCATATGTCTCTGTGTCTGAAGGATGGCTCCTATGTCTCTGTGTCTGAAGGATGGCTCATATGTCTCTGTCTCTGTGTCTGAAGGATGGCTCCTATGTCTCTGTGTCTGAAGGATGGCTCCTATGTCTCTGTGTCTGAAGGATGGCTCCTCTGTCTCTGTGTCTGAAGGATGGCTCCTCTGTCTCTGTGTCTGAAGGATGGCTCCTATGTCTCTGTCTCTGTGTCTGAAGGATGGCTCCTATGTCTCTGTGTCTGAAGGATGGCTCCTATGTGTCTGTCTCTGTGTCTGAAGGATGGCTCCTATGTCTCTGTGTCTGAAGTATGGCTCCTATGTCTCTGTGTCTGAAGGATGGCTCCTCTGTCTCTGTGTCTGAATGATGGCTCCTCTGTCTCTGTGTCTGAAGGATGGCTCCTATGTCTCTGTGTCTGAAGGATGGCTCCTCTGTCTCTGTGTCTGAAGGATGGTTCCTCTGTCTCTGTGTCTGAAGGATGGCTCCTCTGTCTCTGTCTCTGTGTCTGAAGGATGGCTCCTCTGTCTCTGTGTGTGAAGTATGGCTCCTCTGTCTCTGTGTCTGAAGGATGGCTCATATGTCTCTGTGTCTGAAGGATGGCTCCTATGTCTCTGTGTCTGAAGGATGGCTCATATGTCTCTGTGTCTGAAGGATGGCTCCTATGTCTCTGTGTCTGAAGGATGGCTCCTCTGTCTCTGTGTCTGAAGGATGGCTCTATGTCTCTGTCTCTGTGTCTGAAGGATGGCTCTGTCTCTGTGTCTGAAGGATGGCTCCTATGTGTCTCTCTGTGTCTGAAGGATGGCTCCTGTCTCTGTGTCTGAAGGATGGCTCCTATGTCTCTGTGTCTGAAGGATGGCTCCTATGTGTCTGTCTCTGTGTCTGAAGGATGGTTCCTATGTCTCTGTGTCTGAAGGATGGCTCCTATGTCTCTGTGTCTGAAGGATGGCTCCTCTGTCTCTGTGTCTGAAGGATGGCTCCTCTGTCTCTGTGTCTGAAGGATGGCTCCTATGTCTCTGTCTCTGTGTCTGAAGGATGGCTCCTCTGTCTCTGTGTCTGAAGGATGGCTCCTATGTCTCTGTGTCTGAAGGATGGCTCCTATGTCTCTGTGTCTGAAGGATGGCTCCTCTGTCTCTGTGTCTGAAGGATCGCTCCTCTGTCTCTGTGTCTGAAGGATGGCTCCTATGTCTCTCTGTCTCTGTGTCTGAAGGATGGCTCCTCTGTCTCTGTGTCTGAAGGATGGCTCCTATGTCTCTGTGTCTGAAGGATGGCTCCTATGTCTCTGTGTCTGAAGGATGGCTCCTCTGTCTCTGTGTCTGAAGGATCGCTCCTACGTCTCTGTGTCTGAAGGATGGCTCCTCTGTCTCTGTGTCTGAAGGATGGCTCCTATGTCTCTGTGTCTGAAGGATGGCTCCTATGTGTCTTAAGGAGTCAGGAGAAGAGAACACTCGTAGCTCAACCTCTTCTCACTAGTCAATTAGCATTCACAAACACAACACACATCTGCACCCAAGTGTGCATAACAAATGGCTCCCTACTATCTATATACAGTAGTCCACTACTTGTGACCAAGGGCCCTAGGGAATAGTGTACCATTTGGGAAGCACCCTGAATCTCTAATCATGCCTTCTCTAATCCAGAAAAACACTCCTGTTTTTGGGAGAAAAGGAGAGGGAGAGGAGAGGTCTGTACTGTCAAGAGTCACGTTTACACATGTGTGGAGTGTAGAATGGGGGAGGGGTACGGTACGGGGTCAGAGATGTGGTAGGGCTTTGTATTCAGTGACAGTGTGGTGTGGACTATAGCACACTGCAGCCTGTATCTGGATATACCCTGGATGTAGTGTGTGTGTGTGTGTGTGTGTGTGTGTGTGTGTGTGTGTGTGTGTGTGTGTGTGTGTGTGTGTGTGTGTGTGTGTGTGTGTGTGTGTGTGTGTGTGTGTGTGTGTGTGGGTTGTGTGGCCACCCTGGGACCAGAGGTCAGTGTGAAAGGCCCCACCAACCCCCCGCCTCCCTCCAGCCAGCCTGTTCTTTAATTGAAGTCCTGTGTCATCGCCGTAGTAACACGACAGAAAGGATGTTCCTCAGATGTGTTAACAGGGCTGTTGTAATGGGGTCACTGGGAGGCAGGCCTTTCTCTAGACCTCTCTCCTCCGGTCTACCCTGGCTCTGTCTGACACACACACACACACACGCACACACACACACACACACACACACACACACACACACACACACACACACACACACACACACACACACACACACACACACACAGTGGTAGAACACACACACACACATACACACAGGGTAGAAGCAGGAGGCTGGTTTAATCAGTGGTAGAAGCAGGAGGCTGGAGTGGTAGAAGCAGGAGGCTGGTTTAATCAGTGGTAGAAGCAGGAGGCTGGTTTAATCAGTGGTAGAAGCAGGAGGCCAGTGGTAGAAGCAGGAGGCTTCTTATTTATAAGAGCAGGGTTATTCAGTGGTAGAAGCAGGAGGCTGGTTTAATCAGTGGTAGAAGCAGGAGGCTGGTTTAATCAGTGGTAGAAGCAGGAGGCTGGTTTAATCAGTGGTAGAAGCAGGAGGCTGGTTTAATCAGTGGTAGCAGGAGGCTGGTTTAATCAGTGGTAGAAGCAGGAGGCTGGTTTAATCAGTGGTAGAAGGCTGGTTTAATCAGGAGGCTGGTTTAATCAGTGGTAGAAGCAGGAGGCTGGTTTAATCAGTGGTAGAAGCAGGAGGCTGGTTTAATCAGTGGTAGAAGCAGGAGGCTGGTTTAATCAGTGGTAGAAGCAGGAGGCTGGTTTAATCAGTGGTAGATGCAGGAGGCTGGTTTAATCAGTGGTAGAAACAGGAGGCTGGTTTAATCAGTGTTAGAAGCAGGAGGCTGGTTTAATCAGTGGTAGAAGCAGGAGGCTGGTTTAATCAGTGGTAGAAGCAGGAGGCTGGTTTAATCAGTGGTAGAAGCAGGAGGCTGGTTTAATCAGTGGTAGAAGCAGGAGGCTGGTTTAATCAGTGGTAGAAGCAGGAGGCTGGTTTAATCAGTGGTAGAAGCAGAAGACTTTATTTGGAAAGTCCTGATCGGCAATCTGTAGATGTTCTTAAGATTGTCATATTATCAACAAACTATCCGTTGATAAACTTCTGCTAACTAAGGTTACGGTTAGAATCAGGGTTAGGGCTAGGTTTAGGATCAGGAGGGTTAAGGTTGGGATTAGAATAAGGGTCAGGGCTAGGTTTAGGATCAGGAGGGTTAAGGTTGGGGTTAGAGTAAGGGTCAGGGCTAGGTTTAGGATCAGGAGGGTTAAGGTTGGGATTAGAATAAGGGTCAGGGCTAGGTTTAGGATCAGGAGGGTTAAGGTTGGGGTTAGAGTAAGGGTCAGGGTTAGGTTTAGGATCAGGAGGGTTAAGGTTGGGGTTAGAGTAAGGGTCAGGGTTAGGTTTAGGATCAGGAGGGTTAAGGTTGGGGTTAGAATAAGGGTCAGGGCTAGGTTTAGGATCAGGAGGGTTAAGGTTGGGGTTAGAGTAAGGGTCAGGGTTAGGTTTAGTGTTAGGATAAGAGTTAAGGTTAGGGCTAGGATAAGGGTTAGGGTTAGGGTTAGGGTTAGGGGTTAGGGTTAGGGCTAAGTTCAGTGTTAGGATAAGGGTTTAGAGTCTGATAGTCTGTAGGGTTAGAGTCTGATAGTCTGTAGGGTTAGAGTCTGATCGTCTGTAGGGTTAGGGTCTGATAGTCTGTAGGTTTAGAGTCTGATAGTCTGTAGGGTTAGAGTCTGATAGTCAGTAGGGTTAGAGTCTGATAGTCTGTAGGGTTAGAGTCTGATAGTCTGTAGGGTTAGAGTCTGATAGTCTGTAGGGTTAGAGTCTGATAGTCTGTAGGGTTAGAGTCTGATAGTCTGTAGGATTAGAGTCTGATAGTCTGTAGGGTTAGAGTCTGATAGTCTGATCGTCTGTAGGGTTAGAGTCTGATAGTCTGTAGGGTTAGAGTCTGATAGTCTGTAGGGTTAGAGTCTGATAGTCTGTAGGGTTAGAGTCTGATAGGGTTAGAGTGTGATAGTCTGTAGGGTTAGAGTCTGATAGTCTGTAGGGTTAGAGTCTGATAGTCTGTAGGGTTAGAGTCTGATCGTCTGTAGGGTTAGAGTCTGATAGTCTGTAGGGTTAGAGTCTGATAGTCTGTAGGGTTAGAGTCTGATAGTCTGTAGGGTTAGAGTCTGATAGTCTGTAGGGTTAGAGTCTGATCTGATAGTCTGTAGGGTTAGAGTCTGATAGTCTGTAGGGTTAGAGTCTGATAGTCTGTAGGGTTAGAGTCTGATAGTCTGTAGGGTTAGAGTCTGATAGTCTGTAGGATTAGAGTCTGATAGTCTGTAGGGTTAGAGTCTGTAGGGTTAGAGTCTGATCGTCTGTAGGGTTAGAGTGTGATAGTCTGTAGGGTTAGAGTCTGATAGTCTGTAGGGTTAGAGTCTGATAGTCTGTAGGGTTAGAGTCTGATAGTCTGTAGGGTTAGAGTCTGATAGTCTGTAGGGTTAGAGTCTGATAGTCTGTGTAGTCTGATAGGTTAGAGTCTGATAGTCTGTAGGGTTAGAGTCTGATAGTCTGTAGGGTTAGAGTCTGATAGTCTGTAGGGTTAGAGTCTGATAGTCTGTAGGGTTAGAGTCTGATAGTCTGTAGGGTTAGAGTCTGATAGTCTGTAGGGTTAGAGTCTGTAGGGTTAGTCTGTAGGGTTAGAGTCTGATAGTCTGTAGGATTAGAGTCTGATAGTCTGTAGGGTTAGAGTCTGATAGTCTGATCGTCTGTAGGGTTAGAGTCTGATAGTCTGTGGGGTTAGAGTCTGATAGTCTGTAGGGTTAGAGTCTGATAGTCTGTAGGGTTAGAGTCTGATAGTCTGTAGGATTAGAGTCTGATAGTCTGTAGGGTTAGAGTCTGATAGTCTGATCGTCTGTAGGGTTAGAGTCTGATAGTCTGTAGGGTTAGAGTCTGATAGTCTGTAGGGTTAGAGTCTGATAGTCTGTAGGGTTAGAGTCTGATAGTCTGTAGGGTTAGAGTCTGATAGTCTGTAGGGTTAGAGTCTGATAGTCTGTAGGGTTAGATAGTCTGATAGTCTGTAGGGTTAGAGTCTGATAGTCTGTAGGGTTAGAGTCTGATAGTCTGTAGGGTTAGAGTCTGATAGTCTGTAGGGTTAGAGTCTGATAGTCTGTAGGGTTAGAGTCTGATAGTCTGTAGGGTTAGAGTGTGATAGTCTGTAGGGTTTGAGTCTGATAGTCTGTATGGTTAGAGTCTGATAGTCTGTAGGGTTAGAGTCTGATAGTCTGATAGTCTGTAGGGTTAGAGTGTGATAGTCTGTAGGGTTAGAGTCTGATAGTCTGTAGGGTTAGAGTCTGATAGTCTGATAGTCTGTAGGGTTAGAGTCTGAAAGTCTGATAGTCTGTAGGGTTAGAGTCTGATAGTCTGTAGGGTTAGAGTCTGATAGTCTGTAGGGTTAGAGTCTGATAGTCTGATAGTCTGTAGGGTTAGAGTCTGATAATCTGTAGGGTTAGAGTCTGATAGTCTGTAGGGTTAGAGTCTGATCGTCTGTAGGGTTAGAGTCTGATCGTCTGTAGGGTTAGAGTCTGATAGTCTGTAGGGTTAGAGTCTGATAGTCTGTAGGGTTAGAGTCTGTAGGGTTAGAGTCTGATAGTCTGTAGGGTTAGAGTCTGTAGGGTTAACGAGGTCAAATCACAACGTCAGGGATCTTCAGGTCGAAAAGTCGGAGCTCTCGAAAGATGTCCGCGTTTCTGACTTGGAATCCCGAGTTGGAAGACTGTTCAAAACTATTTTTCCCAACCGCCTCTCACGGTCCCTGCTCTCTCCTTCCTGTCCTCCGGTGAGACTGACCGGAGAGAGGGAACACACCGTCATCCACCTGATGGCCAAACGCGAGTCGCACCGCACCTGCCTCATGCACCAATTCATGTTGTTCCTCTGACCAGAGAAAGTTCAATATTCCTTCATATTAACATGGGACACGACGAGCTGCTAATAATAACTAACCGCATGGCTGTCGTTACCTGGCAACTCATTAATTACAGCTGCAGCCCGAGCCGAAGGGCAGAAAGGCGTGTTTTGTAATAGTGTTGAATTAAAAAACAGTGACAGAGCTGAATCAAAACGTCAACATGAACTCGTTTAACCAGCAGCTCTTTGCTGTATTCGTTGACAGTCTCTCTGTGGTTTTAAAAGTTACTACACCTGACGTAGGCAACTAGCCTATTAAACCTGGCTGTGGCCAGGGTCATGGACGCTCTGTCGCCACAGTGATTTGAGCTATCCGATTGGTCAGCGCAGTAGGGTGCACTCGATGTAGTCACAGATTTTCCGGGCCGCCGGGCAGGCGGAGTTTGTCTCATGGGAACACTTTGTTTACCCGGGGCGCAGGACTTTTCAATCTCGATCGACCCGTTGTCGACCACTGCTCTACAGACTATCTAAATGAAGTGTTCCTATTTAATACATGAATACAGAACACACAGTACAGGGAGGTAGAGCATGGCGCTTGTAACGCCAGGGTTGTGGGTTCGATTCCCACAGGGGACCAGTTAGTCGCTCTGGAAAAGAGAGTCTGCTAAATGACTCACTACTGTTAGTGGCTGTGGATTAGAGAGTCTGCTAAATGACTCACTACTGTTCGTGGCTGTGGATTAGAGAGTCTGCTAAATGACTCACTACTGTTAGTGGCTGTGGATGAGATAGTCTGCTAAATGACTCACTACTGTTAGTGGCTGTGGATAAGAGAGTCTGCTAAATGACTCACTACTGTTAGAGGAAACACTTTTCCAAGTGTCCTTGATTCTGGGACCAGTATCAAGTAGTTGTTTCATGTGTCTGGGCCTTGGTTCAGAGATGAGGAGAGGAGAGGAGAGGAGAGTATTTAGCGGTCTCTCCTCTCCTCTCCTCTCCTCTCCTCTCCTCTCCTCTCCTCTCCTCTCCTCTCCTCTCCTCTATCTAATATGGTCCTATCACCAGACCAAACACTGTCTAATATGGTCCTATCACCAGACCAAACACTATCTAATATGGTCCTATCACCAGACCAAACACTGTCTAATATGGTCCTATCACCAGACCAAACACTGTCTAATATGGTCCTATCACCAGACCAAACACTATCTAATATGGTCCTATCACCAGACCAAACACTGTCTAATATGGTCCTATCACCAGACCAAACACTGTCTAATATGGTCCTATCACCAGACCAAACACTATCTAATATGGTCCTATCACCAGACCAAACACTGTCTAATATGGTCCTATCACCAGACCAAACACTGTCTAATATGGTCCTATCACCAGACCAAACACTATCTAATATGGTCCTATCACCAGACCAAACACTGTCTAATATGGTCCTATCACCAGACCAAACACTGTCTAATATGGTCCTATCACCAGACCAAACACTATCTAATATGGTCCTATCACCAGACCAAACACTGTCTAATATGGTCCTATCACCAGGCCAAACACTATCTACCTATCACCAGACCAAACACTGTCTAATATGGTCCTATCACCAGACCAAACACTGTCTAATATGGTCCTATCACCAGACCAAACACTGTCCTATCACCAGACCAAACATATGGTCCTATCACCAGACCAAACACTGTCTAATATGGTCCTATCCCCAGACAAACACTGTCTAATATGGTCCTATCACCAACAAACAGTGTCTAATATGGTCCTATCACCAGACCAAACACTGTCTAATATGGTCCTATCACCAGACCAAAACACTATGACCAAACACTATCTAATATGGTCCTATCACCAGACCAAACACTGTCTAATATGGTCCTATCACCAGACCAAACACTGTCTAATATGGTCCTATCACCAGACCAAACACTGTCTAATATGGTCCTATCACCAGACCAAACACTGTCTAATATGGTCCTATCACCAGACCAAACACTGTCTAATATGGTCCTATCACCAGACCAAACACTGTCTAATATGGTCCTATCACCAGGCCAAACACTATCTACCTATCACCAGACCAAACACTGTCTAATATGGTCCTATCACCAGACCAAACACTGTCTAATATGGTCCTATCACCAGACCAAACACTGTCTAATATGGTCCTATCCCCAGACCAAACACTGTCTAATATGGTCCTATCACCAGACCAAACACTGTCTAATATGGTCCTATCACCAGACCAAACACTGTCTAATATGGTCCTATCACCAGACCAAACACTGTCTAATATGGTCCTATCACCAGACCAAACACTATCTAATATGGTCCTATCACCAGACCAAACACTGTCTAATATGGTCCTATCACCAGACCAAACACTGTCTAATATGGTCCTATCACCAGGCCAAACACTATCTAATATGGTCCTATCACCAGACCAAACACTGTCTAATATGGTCCTATCACCAGACCAAACACTATCTAATATGGTCCTATCACCAGACCAAACACTATCTACCTATCACCAGACCAAACACTATCTACCTATCACCAGACCAAACACTGTCTAATATGGTCCTATCACCAGGCCAAACACTGTCTAATATGGTCCTATCACCAGACCAAACACACTATCTACCTATCACCAGACCAAACACTATCTACCTATCCCCAGACCAAACACTGTCTAATATGGTCCTATCACCAGACCAAACACTGTCTAATATGGTCCTATCACCAGACCAAACACTGTCTAATATGGTCCTATCACCAGACCAAACACTGTCTAATATGGTCCTATCCCCAGACCAAACACTGTCTAATATGGTCCTATCCCCAGACCAAATCCATTGTGTTATGAAATAACATGAATATGAGACAGTGCTATGTGATTTGGTCTGAGAGAGCTGTGGGCTTTACAGAGGAATCCCTACTGAAAGATTCCCATCTTCCCCATCTCTTTTTCAATATGGGGTCTGAACTTTCTTTGGGGCATAGATAGTCCCTGGGCACTCTCCTCTCCTCTCCTCTCCTCTCCTCTCCTCTCCTCTCCTCTCCTCTCCTCTCCTCTCCTCTCCTCTCCTCTCCTCTCCTCTCCTCTCCTCTCCTCTCCTCTCCTCCTCTCCTCTCCTCTCCTCTCCTCTCCTCTCCTCTCCTCTCCTCTCCTCTCCTCTCCTCTCCTCTCCTCTCCTCTCCTCTCCTCTCCTCTCCTCTCTCTCCTCTCCTCTCCTCTCCTCTCCTCTCCTCTCCTCTCTCCCCTCTCCTCTCCTCTCCTCTCCCTCTCTCCCTCTCCTCTCCTCTCCTCTCCTCTCCTCTCCTCTCCTCTCCTCTCCTCTCCCCTTCTCTCCTCTCCTCTCTTCCTCTCTCCTCTCCTCTCCTCTCCTCTCTCTCCTCTCCTCTCCTCTCCTCTCCTCTCCCCTTCTCTCCTCTCCTCTCCTCTCCTCTCCTCTCCCTGGCCCTGTCCCTCCCCTTTTCGTAGTGAATGGGCCATGTGACAGGACATGTGGAGTGACAAAGCTGGGAGAGGGAAGAGAAAGAAAGGATAGCACGAAGGAGGGGGGATTGTAGATGGTAAGAGAATGAAGATTGAACGAGACTGAGAGGGGAGATGGAGAAAGGGAAAATAATAAAACAAAAGTAAAGATTTGCCATAATAGATTTAAGAAGTAAGAGAGAAAGAGTAGCTAATAGGCAGGATAGAGAGAAGAAAGGAATGAAAGTGAGAGAGA
>NW_027259415.1:0-2500 GCF_045791955.1 Oncorhynchus clarkii lewisi
TTTTTAAATACATTTAATTCAATATTTTTAAATACATTTAATTCAATATTTTAAATACATTTATTCAATATTTTTAAATACATTTGCAAGTAGCCGGCCTGAACAGCAACAGCATTTTCAGTTACGGACACAGAAACGTCTTACTGGGACTGATATGTTGTTGTTTATCTACCTTAGTTAGAACGAATGTTAAGGACACAGAAACGTCTTACTGGGACTGATATGTTGTTGTTTATCTACCTTAGTTAGAACGAATGTTATGGACACAGAAACGTCTTACTGGGACTGATATGTTGTTGTTTATCTACCTTAGTTAGAACGAATGTTATGGACACAGAAACGTCTTACTGGGACTGATATATTGTTGTTTATCTACCTTAGTTGGAACGAATGACAGAAAACAGACGAGTGTCGACGTCGTCAAAAGCATCACGCACTTCAACTTAGGGAGCAAGTCTATTTTCCTCGCGTCTATGTGAAAAGGAACCTACCAAAATGAACTGCAAAGCACACTGGGTATTATTATTGGCCTTGTTTCGGGGCGGATAATACTCTGCATCCTCATTAGAATAATACTCTGTATCCTCATTAGAATAATACTCTGCATGCTCATTAGAATAAAAAATATGCATCCTCATTAGAATAATAATAATATGCATCCTCATTAGAATAATACTCTGCATCCTCATTAGAATAATACTCTGCATCCCCATTAGAATAATAATCTGCATCCTCATTAGAATAATACTCTGCATGCTCATTAGAATAATACTCAGCACCCTCATTAGAATCATACTCAGCATCCTCATTAGAATAATACTCGGCATCCTCATTAGAATAATGCTCTGCACCCTCATTAGAATAATACTCAGCATCCTCATTAGAATAATAATCTGCATGATCATTAGAATAATACTCAGCACCCTCATTAGAATCATACTCAGCATCCTCATTAGAATAATGCTCAGCACCCTCATTAGAATAATACGCTGCATCCTCATTAGAATAATACTCAGCATCCTCATTAGAATAATACGCTGCATCCTCATTAGAATAATACTCTGCATCCTCATTAGAATACTAATATGCATCCTCATTAGAATAATAATATGCATCCTCATTAGAATAATACTCTGCATTCTCATTAGAATAATAATATGCATCCTCATTAGAATAATAATATGCATCCTCATTAGAATAATACTCTGCATCCTCATTAGAATAATAATATGCATCCTCATTAGAATAATACTCTGCATCCTCATTAGAATAATACTCAGCATCCTCATTAGAATAATACTCTGCATCCTCATTAGAATAATACTCAGCATCCTCATTAGAATAATACTCTGCATCCTCATTAGAATAATACTCAGCATGCTTTGCAATTGTTCATTTTTACATATACATATATATTTAGTTCATTTAGCCGACGCTCTTATCACACCGTAGTGCCATCAGACTTCTGATACCAATATAAGGTGAAAGGGGACCAATAGTGAAACGCTTTAAAAAGTGGAATAGAAAAGTATTAATAAAATCTAAATTACAGCTCTAGAATGTATATTGTTACAAAATCCATTGAGTGTAGTTCAGCCTAGTGTCATATACAAGTTACACAATCCATTGAGTGTAGTTCAGCCTAGTGTCATATACAAGTTACACAATCCATTGAGTGTAGTTCAGCCTAGTGTCATATACAAGTTACACAATCCATTGAGTGTAGTTCAGCCTAGTGTAATATACAAGTTACACAATCCATTGAGTGTAGTTCAGCCTAGTGTCATATACAAGTTACACAATCCATTGAGTGTAGTTCAGCCTAGTGTAATATACACGTTACACAATCCATTGAGTGTAGTTCAGCCTAGTGTAATATACACGTTACACAATCCATTGAGTGTAGTTCAGCCTAGTGTAATATACACGTTACACAATCCTCAGAATAAATATAAATACAAACAGTATCTTGTGTGCTACACCAATGTGCTATTGTCACTGACTGTTTAACAAACTGATGGTGAGGGAGTTTTAACTGTTGGTGAGGGAGTTTTAACTGTTGGTGAGGGAGTTTTAACTGTTGGTGAGGGAGTTTTAACTGTTGGTGAGGGAGTAGTTTTAACTGATGGTGAGGGAGTAGTTTTAACTGTTGGTGAGGGAGTTTTAACTGTTGGTGAGGGAGTTTTAACTGTTGGCGAGGGAGTTTTAACTGTTGGTGAGGGAGTTTTAACTGTTGGTGAGGGAGTTTTAACTGATGGTGAGGGAGTAGTTTTAACTGTTGGTGAGGGAGTTTTAACTGTTGGTGAGGGAGTTTTAACTGTTGGTGAGGGAGTTTTAACTGATGGTGAGGGAGTTTTAACTGATGGTGAGGGAGTAGTTTTAACTGTTGTTGAGGGAGTAGTTTTGACTGTTGGTGAGGGAGTAGTTTTGACTGTTGGTGAGGCAGTAGTTTTGAATGTTGGTGAGGGAGTTTTAACTGTTGGTGAGGGAGTTTTAACTG
>NW_027259415.1:10000-31930 GCF_045791955.1 Oncorhynchus clarkii lewisi
AAGTGAGGTAGATAATATACAAAAGTGAAATAAACAATTAAAATGAACAGTAAACATTACACATAGAGAGGTTTCAAAACAATAAAGACATTACAAATGTCATATTATATATATATATATGTTTATATATATACACAGTGCTGTAACAATGTACAAATGGTTAAAGTCCACAAGGGAAAATAAATAAGCATAAATGTGGGTTGTATTTACAATGGTGTTTGTTCTTCACTGGTTGCCCTTTTCTCGTGGCAACAGGTCACAAATCTTGCTGCTGTGATGTCATACTGTGGAATTTCACCCAGTAGATATGGGAGTTTATCCAAATTGGGTTTGTTTTTGAATTCTTTGTGGGTCTGTGTAATCTGAGGGAAATATGTGTCTCTAATATGGTCATACATTGGACAGGAGGTTAGGAAGTGCAGCTCAGTTTCCACCTCATATTGAGAGCCATGTCTGCCTATGGCGGCCTTTCTCAATAGCAAGGCTATGCTCACTGAGTCTGTACATAGTCAAAGCTTTCCTTATGTTTGGGTCAGTCACAGTGGTCAGGTATTCTGCCACTGTGTACTCTCTGTGTAGGGCCAAATAGCATTCTAGTTTGCTCAGTTTTTTTGTTCATTCTTTCCAATGTGTCAAGTAATTTTATTTTTGTTATATATATATATATATATATATTGTAAGTGTTCATGATCTAATATTTAATGAATCAAAACTGAACACTGAAAAACAATAAAGTGAACGAACAAAAAACAAAACTGGCGACAAAGACAGAAAATAAACACCCACGAAACACAGGTGGAAAAAGGCTACCTAAGTATGAATCTCAACCAGAGACAACTAGCGACACCTGCCTCTGATTGAGAACCATACTAGGCCGAACACAAAAACCAACATAGAAAAACAAACATAGACTGCCCACCCCAACTCACGCCCTGACCATACTAAAACAAAGACAAAACAAAGGAACTAAGGTCAGAACGTGACAAGGGGACTCTTCTCCAGGTTCATCTCTCTGTAGGTGATGGCTTTGTTATGGAAGGTTTGTGAATCGCTTCCTTTTAGGTGGTTGTAGAATTTAACAGCTCTTTTCTGGATGTTGATAATTAGTGGGTATCGGCCTAATTCTGCTCTGCATGCAGTATTTGGTGTTCTACGTTGTACACGGAGGATATTTTTGCAGAATTCTGCATGCAGAGTCTCAATTTGGTGTTTGTCCCATTTTGTGAAGTCTTGGTTGGTGAGCGGACCCCAGACCTCACAACCATAAAGGGCAATGGGCTCTATGACTGATTCAAGTATTTTTAGCCAGATCCTAATTGGTATGTTGAAATTTATGTTCCTTTTGATGGCATAGAATGCCCTTCTTGCCTTGTCTCTCAGATCGTTCACAGCTTTGTGGAAGTTACCTGTGGCGTTGATGTTTAGGCCAAGGTATGTATAGTTTTTTGTGTGCTCTAGGGCAACAGTGTCTAGATGGAATTTGTATTTGTGGTCCTGGTGACTGGACCTTTTTTGGAACACCATTATTTTGGTCTTACTGAGATTTACTGTCAGGGCCCAGTTCTGACAGAAGCACCAGATCATCAGCAAACAGCAGGCATTTGACTTCAGATTCTAGTAGGGTGAGGCCGGGTGCTGCAGACTTTTCCAGTGCCCTCGCCAATTCGTTGATGTCTCACCCCACGGCCCTGTGGGAAGAAATGTGTGTCTTTTTTTGCCTATTTTAACAGCACACTTGTTGTTTGTGTTCATGGATTTTATAATGTCGTATGTTTTACCCCCAACACCACTTTCCATTAATTTGTATAGCAGACCCTCATGCCAAATTGAGTCGAAGGCTTTTTTAAAATCAACAAAGCATGAGAAGACTTTGCCTTTGTTTTGGTTTGTTTGGTTGTCAATTAGGGTGTGCAGGGTGAATACATGGTCTGTTGTACGGTTATTTGGTAAAAAGCCAATTTGACATTTGCTCAGTACATTGTTTTCATTGAGGAAATATGAGTCTGCTGTCTCTCTCTTTCTCTATCCCCTCTCTCTCTCTATCCCTCTTTCTCTCTATCACTCGTTCTCTCTCTCTCTCTATCCCTCGTTCTCTCTCTCTCTCTCTCCCTCTTTCTCTCTCTCTCTATCCCTCTTTCTCTCTCGCCATCTCTCTCTATCCCTCTTTCTCTCTCTATCCCTCTCTCTCTCTCTCTCGCTCTTTCCCTCTCTCTCTCTCTCTCGCTCTCTATCCCTCTCTCTCTCTCTCGTTCTCTATCCCTCTCTCTCTCTCTCTCTCTCTCTCTCTCTCTCTATCTCTCTCTCTCTCTCTCTCTCTCTGCTTACCAGTCGTGTAGATTATTCAACAACTGCCCTTGAAGTCCTGAGCAGACAAACCAGAACAGCGACTTGAGGGGCGTTGTTAGCTCTCCTTTGTGTGTGTGTGTGTGTGTGTGTGTGTGTGTGTGTGTTCAGAACTTGCTGTCAATAATAAAGGACTGTTTGTTACATGAGTCAGACACAGCTATGAGAAACACTCCCAAGTTGCGTCCCTATTCACCATATAGTGCACTACTTCTGACCAGGGGCCTTATATAGGAAATAGTGCACTACTTCTGACCAGGGGCCTTATATAGGAAATAGTGCACTACTTCTGACCAGGGCCCTATGTAGGAAAGAGTGCACTACTTCTGACCAGGGCCCTATGTAGGAAATAGTGCACTACTTTTGACCAGGGGCCTTATATAGGAAATAGTGCACTACTTTTGACCAGGGCCCTATATAGGAAATAGTGCACTACTTTTGACCAGGGCCCTATGTAGGAAATAGTGCACTACTTCTGACCAGGGGCCTTATATAGGAAATAGTGCACTACTTCTGACCAGGGGCCTACATAGGAAATAGTGCACTACTTTTGACCAGGGCCCTATGTAGGAAATAGTGTACTACTTCTGACCACTTGGAACTACCCCCCAGTCATGTGTGGTCCCAGAGCCAAACTCTGAGTTCCAACCTGTAGATACACCTGACAGAAATACACCACTATAATATATAGATATAGATATATAATCTATAATATATAGTGTGAGACAAACTGGCAACACGTTACACAACATCTGTAGTTGTCTTGATGTTATAATATTATAAACAAATAGTTATAACATGTATTTAATAACCCCTTGAAAAACGGCACGCAGTTGTCAATGGTTTTAGCGGAGCTGGGGGCCCCCCCCAGGCAAATGGAGCATTCTTCATCTTATTGTGACACGTGAAGGATAATGACCTCTACAGTAGTTCTTAACAGGTCATTCTTCATCTTATTGTGAATGATAATGACCTATACAGTAGTTCTTAACAAGTCATTCTTCACCTTATTGTGAATGATAATGACCTCTACAGTAGTTCTTAGCAGATCATTCTTCACCTTATTGTGAATGATAATGACCTCTACAGTAGTTCTTAACAAGTCATTCTTCACCTTATTGTGAATGATAATGACCTCTACAGTAGTTCTTAACAAGTCATTCTTCATCTTATTGTGACACGTGAAGGATAATGACCTCTACAGTAGTTCTTAACAGGTCATTCTTCCTCTTATTGTGACCTGTGAAGGATAATGACCTCTACAGTAGTTCTTAACAGATCATTCTTCCTCTTATTGTGACATGTGAATGATAATGACCTCTACAGTAGTTCACACGGTCTAACAAATGCTGGGTTACAGGCGTTGAGACACTGAGTTGGGTTGTTGATCAGGGCCCCCCCTTGCCATCCCCAGCCTCTCAGTAGGCTCAGTGGTAAACTAGTCCTCCAGAACCCACCTGAGTGATGCCAGCTAGGCACCACTGGGGCGCCAAAGGCTCACTGCTATCAGTTACTGGAAAAGTCCACCTTGGAGTCACCACTCGGGAGATCCACTCAATTTCAACAAGCCGTCTCCAAGCCAATTCTTCTGATCTTGTTCAGATAAAAACCATCGCTAGCTAGTTAGCTAACCTCTCAATTGTCTTCGCAAACCGTCTGACTAGACGGTTCTAAAACGCCGTGGATCGATATACACCGAGTGGACAAAACATTAGGAGCACCTTCCTCGTACTGAGTTGTACCCCCTTCTGCCCTCAGAACAGTCTCAATTCGTCAGGAAAAGGACTCCACAAGGTGTTGAAATCGTTCCACAGGGAGGCTGGCCATTGTTGACTCCACAAGGTGTTGAAATCGTTCCACAGGGAGGCTGGCCCATGTTGACTCTACAAGGTGTTGAAATCGTTCCACAGGGAGGCTGGCCCATGTTGACTACACAAGGTGTTGAAATCGTTCCACAGGGAGGCTGGCCCATGTTGACTCCACAAGGTGTTGAAAGCGTTCCACAGGGAAGTGGCCCATGTTGACTCCAAAGCTTCCCACAGTTGTGTCCACTTGGCTGGATGTCCTCTGGGTGATGGACCATTCTTGTCACACACAGGAAACCAACAGCACTGCAGTTAATGACACACTTAAACCGGAGCGCCTGACACCTACTACCAAAGGCATTTAACTATTTTGTCTTACCCATTCACACGCTGAATGACACACATATGCAATCCATGTCTCAATTCTCTCGAAGCTTACAAATCTTTATTTAACCCGTCTCCTCCCCTTCATCTACACTGATTGAAGTGGATTTATGCTAGCAAAAATGTAAAGGAACTCTCTGTTGGCTCCTGTACATTCTAGATAATACTACTGCAGGTCACTAGTTCTCTGTAGAGATAAAGAGGGGTGGAGAGAGAGAGAGAGAGAGAGAGGTTAGGAGCAGTGTCCGTTGGTGTTGTTAGAGATGGACACGGGTGGGGGTGGGGGTGGGGTGGTGTGGACAACAACATTCCAGTCATTCCTCTGGCACTAAGCTGGTCAGACTGGGCCGCAGCACCAGTTACAGCAACACAGGTGAATTGCTGTGTTTACGTGTTGTTGTACTGAGGAGCAGACATACTGTCCTGTACTAGACTGCAGTGTAATGCCTGATGAGAAATAGATTAGACACTGTGTCATGCTACCACCAAGCATGACTAAGCAGAGAGAGAGAGAGAGAGAGAGAGACAGAGAGACACAGAGAGAGAGAGAGAGAGAGAGAGAGAGAGAGAGAGACAGAGAGAGAGAGAGAGAGAGAGAGAGACACAGAGAGAGAGAGAGAGACACAGAGAGAAAGAGAGAGAGAGAGAGAGAGAGAGAGAGAGAGAGAGAGAGACAGAGAGAGAGAGAGAGAGAGAGAGAGACAGAGAGACACAGAGAGAGAGAGAGAGAAAGAGAGACACAGAGAGAGAGACAGAGAGAGAGAGAGAGAGAGAGACAGAGAGACACAGAGAGAGAGACAGAGAGAGAGAGAGAGAGAGAGAGAGAGACAGAGAGACACAGAGAGAGAGACAGAGAGAGAGAGAGAGAGAGAGAGAGACAGAGAGACACAGAGAGAGAGAGAGAGAGAGAGAGAGAGAGAGAGAGACAGAGAGACACAGAGAGAGAGAGAGAGACAGAGAGACACAGAGAGAGAGAGAGAGAGAGAGAGAGACAGAGAGACACAGAGATAGAGAGAGAGAGAGAGAGAGACAGAGAGACACAGAGAGAGAGAGAGAGAGAGAGAGAGACAGAGAGACACAGAGAGAAAGAGAGAGACAGAGAGACACAGAGAGAGAGAGAGAGAGAGAGAGAGAGAGAGAGAGAGACAGAGAGACACAAGCCATTTCCCATGCCGTAGTTTTGAACCATTTCCCATGCCGTAGTTTTGAACCATTTCCCATGCCGTAGTTTTGACCCATTTCCCATGCCGTAGTTTTGACCCATTTCCCATGCCGTAGTTTTGACCCATTTCCCATGCCGTAGTTTTGACCCATTTCCCATGCCGTAGTTTTGAACCATTTCCCATGCTGTAGTTTTGACCCATTTCCCATGCCGTAGTTTTGACCCATTTCCCATGCCGTAGTTTTGAACCATTTCCCATGCCGTAGTTTTGAACCATTTCCCATGCCGTAGTTTTGACCCATTTCCCATGCCGTACTTTTGACCCATTTCCCATGCCGTAGTTTTGAACCATTTCCCATGCTGTAGTTTTGACCCATTTCCCATGCCGTAGTTTTGACCCATTTCCCATGCCGTAGTTTTGAACCATTTCCCATGCCGTAGTTTTGACCCATTTCCCATGCCGTAGTTTTGACCCATTTCCCATGCCGTAGTTTTGACCCATTTCCCATGCCGTAGTTTTGAACCATTTCCCATGCTGTAGTTTTGACCCATTTCCCATGCCGTAGTTTTGACCCATTTCCCATGCCGTAGTTTTTAACCATTTCCCATGCCGTACTTTTGAACCATTTCCCATGCCGTAGTTTTAAAACTCTGTGCGTAGTGCTAAAACAATGACATCATTGTTG
Source organism: Oncorhynchus clarkii lewisi (assembly GCF_045791955.1). Lineage (NCBI taxonomy): Eukaryota > Metazoa > Chordata > Actinopteri > Salmoniformes > Salmonidae > Oncorhynchus > Oncorhynchus clarkii. The sequence goes on from NW_027259415.1 coordinate 16,381, forward strand.
AATTCTGACATAGTTCTATAGTTGCCATGGTGCCCTAGTATTAGCCTAAGCAAAGAGCTCCTATAGTCACTGCACATATTTAGTTATTTTTAGGTGTTTTTAATAGGGTTTTTTTAGCAGCTGTTTTGTTTTTGATAACGTAGAGTTTTTAATTCATATATCTGGTGTTTTTAAGCCACAAATTTGCAGATTGACTGACAGGTTAACACTTTTAGGCTTGGCTAGCTAGCTTTTTAAATATATTTTTTTATGAATCTGGACACAATACCATCTTTTTGGTTTCACCCGGCTTCCTGGTCTTTAGAGAACATCATTTGAGGGGTCAACCTGAAGCGTGAGAGGAATGGGAGACAGAGGAACAGAGCAGTGCTGAGGCAGAGGACTCGTAGTGGAGGACAACTGGCTACTACTCTGACCTTTGTGTGGTGATCTATCTGGCACCCAGAGCTGCTGAGGCATCGCCCTGGTGGGCGTTACGCAGACTGGAAGAGGAGAGGTCCAGTAGCTGTAAGACTCAGGCTGGTTCCCAGACGTGCCCTCCTACAAGATCATCAGCAGACTCCATCAATATCATCTAGCATCCTCTATCTATCTCCCTCCCCTCAAGCCATGAACTGAGCCTCTCTATCTTCAGAGGATGCAGCTTTCAAAGCCTTGGCCTCTATTGGTTGACCTGTCATGATATATTACTTGTTTGTTTGTTTTGCTCTTGAAGCTCTTAGAGAGTCTATGAAAAGCACTAAAGAAACGTAAATAAATAAATTATAATAAATATAAATAATAATGATTTAATCAGTTCCATGGTTGCTATGGCACCGTGAGGTTGCCTAGGCAGAGAGCTCCTGTACATTTTGTAATTATTTAATAATTTTTCAGTGTTTTTTAAAAATTATTGCCAAATGTGTCTAGATTAAGTCTGGATTGCATCTATCTATTTGTTTCCTGCCTGTGAATTCATGGTAAATCATCTTTCTAAAGATAGCTAGCTAGCAATGCTACCAGGTTAGCCAGATAGGCTCGTCTATTCAAATCAAAATACACTATGTTTTGTTGTTTCAACAGCTTCCTGACCCAATGAGGAGAACTACAATGCATGGAGACAGGTAAGGACCATTTCATTGCTCAGGTTTCCTACGAAGTTATGAGCAGGCAGTCATTATCATGGCTGAGTGAGAAGTCAAAAACGAACTTCATCTCATTCTACAAGACCAGAGAGTCAACGGCAGGGTGGCGAGGCGCTGGTGAAGAGTGAACTGTGCTGCCTGCCAATGGAGGACCTACTCATCTCCCCCTGTTGACCTCCTCCCTCTGCTCAAGCCATGTGGTTCCATATGTTGTAGGCTTGAAACACTCAACTTTCAGCTGAAAATCATATTCCAGACCTTCTCTATCATATATCTGTATTTTTTTATTCTTGTTTGTTTTGCTTTTTCAAGCACTTTGGAATAAAGTTGAATAAATTATTATAGTTATTATTATCTTTATGTCATTTTTCCAATAATCTGTTATTGTGACATCACAATGGAGAGCTGTATGGATTTCTCTCTGAACTAATCGTTATTGTGATGTCACAATCACAATGAGATGTCAGAACGTTCCATGGCATTGTGACATCATAATGGCTGGGATGATGATGATGATGGTCTCCTCTGTGATGTGCGGTCAGGAAACGGATGTGTTCTAACCTGCCCTCTGTCCACTTCATGTCCTTTGCCTTCCTCTCTCTTTCTGTTCCTGTGAGTTGGACCTCCAGGGAGTTAGAAAAGGATGTAATACACACACACTCCCGGCCCACCAGGTCAGCTCCAACCCGATTGGATCATAGAGAGAGAGAGAGTGAGTGACACACTCCCGGGCCACCAGGTCAGCTCCAACCCTATTGGATCATAGAGAGAGAGAGTGAGTGACACACTCCCGGGCCACCAGGTCAGCTCCAACCCTATTGGATCATAGAGAGAGAGAGTGAGTGACACACTCCCGGGCCACCAGGTCAGCTCCAACCCTATTGGATCATAGAGAGAGAGAGTGAGTGACACACTCCAGGCCCACCAGGTCAGCTCCAACCCTATTGGATCATAGAGAGAGAGAGTGAGTGACACACTCCCGGCCCACCAGGTCAGCTCCAACCCGATTGGATCATAGAGAGAGAGAGTGAGTGACACTCCCGGCCCACCAGGTCAGCTCCAACCCTATTGGATCATAGAGAGAGAGAGTGAGTGACACACTCCCGGCCCACCAGGTCAGCTCCAACCCTATTGGATCATAGAGAGAGAGAGTGAGTGACACACTCCCGGCCCACCAGGTCAGCTCCAACCCTATTGGATCATAGAGAGAGAGAGTGAGTGACACACTCCCGGCCCACCAGGTCAGCTCCAACCCTATTGGATCATATAGAGAGAGAGAGTGAGTGACACACTCCCGGCCCACCAGGTCAGCTCCAACCCTATTGGATCATAGAGAGAGAGAGAGAGAGACACACTCCCGGCCCACCAGGTCAGCTCCAACCCTATTGGATCATATAGAGAGAGAGAGAGACACACTCCCGGCCCACCAGGTCAGCTCCAACCCTATTGGATCATATAGAGAGAGAGAGAGAGAGAGACACACTCCCGGCCCACCAGGTCAGCTCCAACCCTATTGGATCATATAGAGAGAGAGAGAGTGTGCATGTTTGTGCCAGTTATACGCAACCATAAGTGATGCCCTTTTGGTAAATGGTTCAAATCTGTAAAAAAGATATATAATAATAACTTGGGGATATTGTTCCCACTGTGATGATTAAAACTTATCCAAACCAGACACCGTGGAGAGATGGCAGCATTCATGCAAAGCTAAAAGGGTGAACCACTGCATTTAACCACGGCAAGGTGACTGGGAACATGGAGGACTACACACAGTCCAGCTATGCCCTCCGTAAGGCAATCACACCGTCCAGCTATGCCCTCCGTAAGGCAATCACACAGTCCAGCTATGCCCTCTGTAAGGCAATCACACAGTCCAGCTATGCCCTCCTTAAGGCAATCACACAGTCCAGCTATGCCCTCCGTAAGGCAATCACACAGTTCAGCTATGCCCTCCGTAAGGCAATCACACAGTCCAGCTATGCCCTCCGTAAGGCAATCACACAGTCCAGCTATGCCCTCTGTAAGGCAATCACACAGTCCAGCTATGCCCTCTGTAAGGCAATCACACAGTCCAGCTATGCCCTCTGTAAGGCAATCACACAGTCCAGCTATGCCCTCTGTAAGGCAATCACACAGTCCAGCTATGCCCTCTGTAAGGCAATCACACAGGCAAAACATCAGCACAGAGACAAAGTGGAGTCACGATTCAACGGCTCAGACACCAGACGTACTTGGCAGGGACTCCAGACGATCACGGATTATAAAGGAAAACCAGACCATACCACCCGGTACTCTACCCTGCACCTTAGAGACTGCTGCCCTAAACAGTAGTCACTGTCACTATCCGGCATACCACCCTATACTCAACCCTGCACCTTAGAGACTGCTGCCCTAAACAGTAGTCACTGTCACTATCCGGCATACCACCCTATACTCAACCCTGCACCTTAGAGACTGCTGCCCTATGTACATTGTCGTCTAACACTGGTCACTTTAATCATGTTTACATCCTGTTTTACCCACTTCATATGTATATACTGTATTCTAGTCCAAATGTATCCTATTTAACTATTGTTTTACGTATACTATTTTCTACAGATATACTACATATTCTATCCTACATACTCTACAGATATGCTACATATTCTATCCTACATATTCTACAGATATACTACATATTCTACAGATATACTACATATTCTACAGATATACTACATATTCTACAGATATACTACATATTCTACAGATATACTACATATTCTATCCTACATACTCTACAGATATGCTACATATTTTACAGATATACTACATACTCTACAGATATACTACATACTCTACAGATATACTACATATTCTACAGATATACTACATATTCTACAGATATACTACATATTCTACAGATATACTACATATTCTACAGATATACTACATACTCTACAGATATACTACATATTCTACAGATATCCTACATATTCTACAGATATACTACATACTCTACAGATATACTACATATTCTACAGATATACTACATATTCTACAGATATACTACATATTCTACAGATATACTACATATTCTACAGATATACTTCATATTTTACAGATATACTACATGTTTTACAGATATACTATATATTCTATCCTACATATTCTACAGATATACTACATATTCTACAGATATACTTCATATTTTACAGATATACTACATATTTTACAGATATACTACATATTTTACAGATATACTACATATTCTATCCTACATATTCTACAGAAACACTACATATTCTACAGATATACTATATATCCTACAGATATACTATATTTTCTACAGATATACTACATATTCTACAGATATACTATATTTTCTACAGATATACTACATATTCTACAGATATACTATATTTTCTACAGATATACTACATATTCTACAGATATACTATATATCCTACAGATATACTATATTTTCTACAGATATACTACATATTCTACAGATATACTATATTTTCTACAGATATACTACATATTCTACAGATATACTATATTTTCTACAGATATACTACATATTCTACAGTTATACTATATATATTCTACAGATATACTATATATTCTATCCATATACTGTCCATATCTATGTTCTATCATATATATATATATATATATATATTTATATTCCGGACTCTGACATTGCTCATACTAATATTTCTCCATTACATGATTTTACTTTTTTAGTGTTGAGTGTATTGTTTTATATTGTTAGATATTACTGCACTGTTGGGAGCTAGAAACATAAGCATTGCACTACTACACTATAACATCTGCTAAACATGTGTCACCACGCCACCAATACACTTGGATTTGACTTTTCATTTTAATTGCCTCTATATATATATATGTATGTGAGCGACAACATTGCTTTGACGTTGCAATGCCTGATGGTAAGTACAGTGACCGGCCACTAGGCCTAAATGTATTCCGCTTTCATTCTACTGTTTATTCGTTACTGATCCGGCGTGGCTGGAACATGCACACTCCACTCCGGGTTTTCCTCTGTGCCGTTGGGCTACTCACAGCCTCTAGCTGGTTTTGACTAAACTCTCGTCCTGATATCGCTCCGCTGGCATGGAGGAGGATAGGTCTTGATGATTGTGATGGTGGCAGCGAACAGCTACTAGCGACCAGCCGAGAGATCACGGCCACCGCGGGTGTCTTCAGGATTTCGCTGTGCACCAGTTCACGGGACCCGGTTCCCTATCACGACAACTCTTCTTCACGTTCAGCTTAAGGATTTTTACCGACCAAACCAATGAAATGCAGCAAGTTTTCGGAGCAACTCCGGAGCCCCTTCGGTTCAAACAGCAAAACTTTTTCACAAAGGACAACATAATAAAACAACGGCGAGCTCGAGGCAGCGTCGGTCTGTTATGTGTGTGAGTGGGAATCGGAGGCAGTGATGATCGCCTGTAGCTTAATATCCGGTTGTTTCCTATGGACTTATTACCTTTGCTAATAGTCTGGCCGTGGTTGATGTGTTGATTTACGGACCAGCCTGCTCGTTCTTGAAGCCTTCGTGCTGGGCTATGGGATATTGTTATCGGTGTTTTTCATGGACGGGACAAGGTGATATTTGAAAACCGTGTTGAATGGTGGAGCCTCCGCGTCCTGTCCCGAAGGAGGGAACAAGAATCAACACCGATCACCGTTTGTTTACTGTCCTTACGGTCATTTGAATCACCCGGTCCGTCTTGTTCGTCATTTAATCTAACTACCATCTCCCGTTTCCCAGTAACATTTAGCCTAGAAGACGAAGAGACTACTTTGAGGCTTGAGGGGAATCAAAACTTAGTCCAAAATACTATCATTTCAGGTGAATGATGGGGGACTTTGCAACCCCCGCTGCCGCGAACGGCAGTAACATTTGCATCAACAACAATGCCATGGCGAGTGGCATGAATCCGGGTGTAAACCCCAACAACGTGGGCATACCCAAACACAGCACGGTCGTGGAGAGACTACGGCAGAGGATAGAAGGGTGCAGGCGGCACCATGTCAACTGTGAGAACCGTTACCAGCAAGCCCACGCCGAGCAGCTGGAGCTCGAGCGGAGGGAGACGGTGAGTCTCTACCAGCGGAGCCTGGAGCAGAGGGCGAAGAAGTCTGCCAACAGCAAGCATCAGAGTAAACAGCAAGACCCCGAGTCGGCGTCTTCGACGGAGCAGAGGAACAACACACTTATAGCGGTAAGTTAAAGAGACGGTCACCGGGCCAAGATGCCCGTGGTTTTAGTCTACTCTACATAGTACACACACTACCCCCCCCCCCCCCCCCCCACACCCCCGTTAAGTTGGGCTACATCTCCTTCGCCCCCGCCGGAAAAGTTGAGATCATTCTTGTAACTGCGCTTCAGTGAACTGCTTTGAACTCACTCTACGGTTGTTTCAAAACAGTGTGCCAACAAGCGCTTGTGTTTACAAAGTACACAATCCACTCACTTCCCCCTTTGTAGCCAACAACTAACTTTGCGCCTTGTTGTATTTTCATAAAATCTCTTTCCGACTGTGGGAGCCCTTTTGAGAGCAATGCTGCTGTTTTGCTTTTAGCCCAGGCTAACGTTAGCATCGGAAGCTAACTGGGAAGAGTGTCCATAGTTAGCGTTAGCATAGGAAGCTAACTTGGGAGAGTGTCCATAGTTAGCGTTAGCATAGGAAGCTAACTGGGGAGAGTGTCCATAGTTAGTGTTAGCATAGGAAGCTAACTGGGGAGAGTGTCCATAGTTAACGTTAGCATAGGAAGCTAACTGGGGAGAGTGTCCATAGTTAACGTTAGCATAGGAAGCTAACTGGGGAGAGTGTCCATAGTTAGCGTTAGCATAGGAGAGTGTCCATAGTTAGCATAGGAAGCTAACGGGGGAGAGTGTCCATAGTTAACGTTAGCATAGGAAGCTAACTGGGGAGAGTGTCCATAGTTAGCGTTAGCATAGGAAGCTAACTGGGGAGAGTGTCCATAGTTAGTGTTAGCATAGGAAGCTAACTGGGGAGAGTGTCCATAGTTAGCGTTAGCATAGGAGAGTGTCCATAGTTAGGATAGGAAGCTAACGGGGGAGAGTGTCCATGGTTAACGTTAGCATAGGAAGCTAACTGGTGAGAGTGTCCATAGTTAACGTTAGCATAGGAAGCTAACTGGGGAGAGTGTCCATAGTTAACGTTAGTATAGGACGCTAACTGGGGGGGAGTGTCCATAGTTAGTTGGTTGAACACGTTTTCGGGGGGACTACTTGATATGCGGATTACTTTTAAACTGTCGGACGAAGTTCCACACGAGTTGTTTGTCTTTGGTAGTTTAACTGTTACATTTTTCTCTGCGGAAACTTGTTGCAACATTGTTTTCCTGCTCAGCAGCCATTCTCGCCCACGGTTGATCACATTGATGCCAGCATTTTCCAGTTGTTAATAACAGTAAAGCACATTTCCAGCTATACTTCAAATATGAATCACATAACGGTTGAGAGTACTATAGTAGCCTAAATATGTCTCCAGTCGTGATTTCTACTTGACAGTCTCGTCTAGGTGTGTGAGAGGGAAACAGACACAGAATAACAACATACTAGACTACTAGACATCTTGATAAAACAAGAAGCTACTCGACAGGGACGTAATAAACCTATAGGCTACTGTCTGAACTTTAGTTTAGCGGGGTGATAGAATAGTCTAATACTACACTGTTATGTGGATAGATAACTTTTGCTTTTGATAGAGCTAGATTAACAGACAATGGCCAATGCATTACGGTGTATTCCGATTGTATGATGAAACATCGTATGTTTATGTTCACTATTAATTCGCTATTAAACTGATTATGGCAGTAGGCAGATTATGCAGTAGTCGTTTTATCATAAATCGGTGTAAAGTCAATATCGAAGTAACCACACAACGATTAAACACCCATTTGTTTTTTTTAAATATATATGTTTTTAATGTTTCCGATTATTAGGGCATGTAAACATCTTAATATAATAATTGACGCTCCAGCAGTTGATCTGCGCATGTGTCAGCACCAGCCGAGGGAGGTGTCCTCTGTAGCACGAGTGTTGATTTGTGCGTTGTGAACCGTCTTTGGGATCACGACTTTAAAACCATAAGCCTCTGTGAAAAGGAGAAACCAAGAGACAATTATCTCTCTCCTTGTTCATTCACACCTCTACAACAGCGAGTCGGAATGCGACGACATAGCCCCTTTTGTTGTAGCCGGGGCCAATATGCCTTTCAAATGCTAAGTGGTGTCTCGTTGGCGCTCTCCCTTTCTGGAGGCAACCTACTAGGTAGCAAACAAGAAGGAGATAACGCTACTCCCCCCTCCGTCTCGCCGTTTTTAAGAGTCGTATGTCGCGGAGAGGCAGCGGTGATTGCAATAGAAAAACGACCTACCGCTTCGTGTGGACATTTAACCGAACCGCCCATTAGCTGCTCTTAAGGAAACAGTAGCACCATTTCATGTATTTCTTTTCACTCCCTCTTCTATCTCCCTTTCCCTGTCTGAGCCCAGAAAGAGACCCACTACTAGACGGCAGCTAGATGGCTGTATTCACTCTATATGTTACAAACCAAGGCTCAGGCAGTAGCTTACAAAACGATACATTCGAATGTTATCGGTCACATACACGTGATTAGCAGATGTTATTGCCGGTGTCGCGAAATGCTTGTGTTTCTAGCTACCACGGTGCGGTAATATCGAACAAATAATATCTAACAAATGACACAACGTATACCCAATACACACATCTAAGTAGGCATTACTTAAGCCTATATACATATGGATGAGCGACGTCAGAGCGGAACGGACCAAGGTGCAGTAGAATAGTATAGAAGTGCGCGTGAGATGGTCGCTCTGTAGAGCCCCGCGAAACGCGATATGTCCTAAATGGCAGCCTATTCCCTATTGGCTCTGGTCTAAAGTAGTGCACTAAATAGGGAATAGTGTGCCGTTTGAGATGGAGCCTAGGTTCTCTCTCTCGCCCCATAAGGTCCCAGACACACCCGTGGGGAGGCACGACAGCCCCTGTAATTATGGTAAACATTAGGCAGCTATTAGAGTGAGAGGAGGGAGCCCTTTGGATTTCATGCTGCCTTTACCCATCAGCCACCACTATTACAGGCTTAGGAAGGTCTCCTCTGTGGTCGTCTCTTCTCACAGCCGTCGAGCCCCGAGTCTGGCGGGAGAGACCGCCTCTTTGGAGATGAGAGCAGACTGCTTCGGTGCAAGAAGTCTACTGCCATGTCTGGGATCATGTCATCAGGAGGCTATTTGCCTTGTCAAGCGGTCTAATAACTAGTGATATCTAGGCAGTGTATATTGTTATGAGTAGTAGTGTCGAATAGGACATTTTATACAGTGAGTGACACCAATTACAATCGACGTGTACATTACATCAGCTCATATCGGAGCGCGGATTCTCTCTCCTCTCCAGTCTACACACCTTCTCTGTCTCTGTCTGTGTTGGGGTCTCTCTCCTCTCCAGTCTACACACCTGTCCTTGTCTGTCTCTGTCTGTGTTGGGGTCTCTCTCCTCTCCAGTCTACACACCTGTCCTTGTCTGTCTCTGTCTGTGTTGGGGTCTCTCTCCTCTCCAGTCTACACACCTGTCCTTGTCTGTCTCTGTCTCTGTTGGGGTCTCTCTCCTCTCCAGTCTACACACCTTCTCTGTCTGTGTTGGGGTCTCTCTCCTCTCCAGTCTACACACCTGTCCTTCTCTGTCTCTGTCTGTGTTGGGGTCTCTCCTCTCCAGTCTACACACCTTCTCTGTCTGTGTTGGGGTCTCTCTCCTCTCCAGTCTACACACCTTCTCTGTCTCTGTCTGTGTTGGGGTCTCTCCTCTCCAGTCTACACACCTTCTCTGTCTGTGTTGGGGTCTCTCTCCTCTCCAGTCTACACACCTTCTCTGTCTCTGTCTGTGTTGGGGTCTCTCTCCTCTCCAGTCTACACACCTGTCCTTGTCTGTCTCTGTCTGTGTCGGGTTGTCTGTCCCTCCTCCTTCTCTGTCTGTGTCGGGGTCTCGTTCCTCCTCCTCCTCTGTGTCGGGGTCTCGTTCCTCCTCCAGAGGTGAAGGGCCTTCCCCCTACCCTTGTATTCTCTTGGTGTTTCTGTCATCTCTCTCTGGGAGGTTCTGTCACTCGTTCCCCAGTGTTGTGTTGAAGCTAACTGGAGAGCTGTGTGTTGTAGGTCAGTAGTGTAACCCTCAGGTTATAACTAGTCTGTTAATACTCACAAAGGGGTTATAAACCCTTTATTACCAGTCTACACAGCATATAAACACTCAGGTTTTACATAACTGTGTGCTGTGTTTAGCTGGACACAGACAAGCTCAGGCCAGAGTTGGTATCTGTCCCACGACTCCTCACCTTGGCATGCTCTCTAGTATGGAATGACACACACACTCTCCTGGCAGAATGGATGGAGTGTGGGTGGCTGAGTTTCATTTATTTTCTGTCCCACTGAGGTGTTCCTCTTCTCCTTCTCTGCCCCCCCCCCCCCCCCTGTTCCTCTGCTCTCCTCCCTTCATCTTCCCCTCATGGTCTTCTCCTCTCTCCTCTGATTCTACCTCTCTACCATTCTCCTCTCTCCTCTGATTCTACCTCTCTACCATTCTCCTCTCTGACTCTACCTCTCTACCATTCTCTTCCTAACTTTTTCCTCCCTCTCCAGTCTCTCCCCCTCTCCTCCTATCCTCCCCTCCCTCCCCCTCCTATCCCCCCTCTCCTCCTCTCCTCCTCTCCTCCCCTCTCCTCCTCTCCTCCTATCCCCCCTCTCCTCCTATCCCCCCTCTCCTCCCCTCCCTCCCTCCCCCTCCTATCCTCCCTCTCCTCCTATCCTCCCCTCCCTCCCCCTCCTATCCTCCCTCTCCTCCTATCCTCCCCTCCCTCCCCCTCCTATCCCCCCTCTCCTCCTATCCTCCCCTCCCCTCCCCCTCCTATCCTCCCCTCTCCTCCTATCCTCCCCTTCTCCTATCCTCCCCTCTCCTCCTATCCTCCCTCTCCTCCCCTCCCCTCTCCTCCTATCCCCCTCTCCTCCTATCCTCCCCTCCCTCCCCCTCCTATCCCCCCTCTCCTCCTATCCTATCCTCCCTCCCCCCTCTCCTCCTATCCTCCCCTCCCTCCCTCCCCCTCCTATCCTCCCTCTCCAGTGTCCCTCCCCCTCCTATCCTCCCTCTCCAGTGTCCCTCCCCCTCTCCCCCTATCCTACCCTCCCTCCCCCTCCTATCCCCTCCCCCTCTCCCTCCCTGCTATCCGGTGTCAGTATTATCTAAAGTGGTGGTGGTATATATTGTTAATACAGTCTGGGATCGCTGCCCAGTAGCTATATTTAACCCAGTGAGCTGGCATGGAGCTGACACACACACACACACACACACACACACACACACACACAGAGGAGGCCCGTGGACGCCGAAATCACACGCAGTGTACAACCCGCCAAACTACCCCTCAATCACAACAGGGCTCAGAGCTGCTCTCTCTCTTCATATTCTGCTGTTTTCTCTCTGTCTCTGGGATTCCCCTCCTCTCTCTCTCTCTCTCTCTCTGTCTCTCTCCTCCTCCTCTACATCTCTCTGTCTCTGGGATTCCTCTCTCTCTCTCTCTCTCTCTGGCTCTCCCCTCTTCCTTTCGGTGTCTCTCTCCTCCTCCTCTACCTCTCTCTGTTTCGTACCCCCCCCTCTCCTTCTCTCTGTGTGGATGTTTTTAATTTGGCCAGGCTATGTGACCACATTCCCCTCCTTCCAGGCACGTCCACATGTTCATCAGGCTGGCCTGCACCCTGTACTAGGCCTCTCTCCACAGCCTCACACTGTGTACGCAGAGAAGTGAGTGTGTCCCTGTGTGTGTGTCCCTGTGTGTGTCCCTGTCTGTGTGTGTGTGAGCGTGTCCCTGTGTGTGTCCCTGTGTGTGTGTGTCCCAGTGTGTGTGAGTAATGTTATGTTCTTCTCTAAAATACCTCTGTGGATAGTAGTGCCAACAATGGCCAAAGTCCCAGCAGAGTAGAATGCGCATTGAAGACTTCCCCGTCTACTTGACCAGATAGATCCTGGACCATTACACCACAACAGGGCATTTCTACACAGGCCTGTCTGGGAGGAGATCCTGGACCATTACACCACAACAGGGCATTTCTACACAGGCCTGTCTGGGAGGAGATCCTGGACCATTATACCACAACAGGGCATTTCTACACAGGCCTGTCTGGTAGGAGATCTGGGTCATTACACCACAACAGGGCATTTCTACACAGGCCTGTCATTGGACCATTATACCACAACAGGGCATTTCTACACAGGCCTGTCTGGGAGGAGATCCTGGACCATTACACCACAACAGGGCATTTCTACACAGGCCTGTCTGGGAGGAGATCCTGGACCATGACACCACAACAGGGCATTTCTACACAGGCCTGTCTGGGAGGAGATCCTGGGTCATTACACCACAACAGGGCATTTCTACACAGGCCTGTCTGGGAGGAGATCGACTGGATCATTTCTTGAGGCTGGGGGTTACAGCATTGGCCCCCGTAACCAAAAGGTTGCTGGTTCGAATCCCAGAGCCGCCAACGTAAAACAAAAATCTGCTGCTGTGCCCTTGACCAAGGCACTTCACCGTGACCCCACTGGCTGCTGGTATCTCTTCACCCTGACCCCACTGGCTGCTGGTATCTCTTCACCCTGACCCCACTGGCTGCTGGTATCTCTTCACCGTGACCCCACTGGCTGCTGGTATCTCTTCACCCTGACCCCACTGGCTGCTGGTATCTCTTCACCCTGACCCCACTGGCTGCTGGTATCTCTTCACCCTGACCCCACTGGCTGCTGGTATCTCTTCACCCTGACCCCACTGGCTGCTGGTATCTCTTCACCCTGACCCCGCTGGCTGCTGGTATCTCTTCACCCTGACCCCGCTGGCTGCTGGTATCTCTTCACCCTGACCCCGCTGGCTGCTGGTATCTCTTCACCCTGACCCCACTGGCTGCTGGTATCTCTTCACCCTGACCCCGCTGGCTGCTGGTATCTCTTCACCCTGACCCCGCTGGCTGCTGGTATCTCTTCACCCTGACCCCGCTGGCTGCTGGTATCTCTTCACCCTGACCCCGCTGGCTGCTGGTATCTCTTCACCCTGACTGGCTGCTGGACCCCACTGGCTGCTGGTATCTCTTCAGCCCTGACCCCACTGGCTGCTGGTATCTCTTCACCCTGACCCCGCTGGCTGCTGACCCCACTGGCTGCTGGTATCTCTTCACCCTGACCCCACTGGCTGCTGGTATCTCTTCACCCTGACCCCACTGGCTGCTGGTATCTCTTCACCCTGACCCCGCTGGCTGCTGGTATCTCTTCACCCTGACCCCGCTGGCTGCTGGTATCTCTTCACCCTGACCCCGCTGGCTGCTGGTATCTCTTCACCCTGACCCCACTGGCTGCTGGTATCTCGGGGGGGAGTTGTTGTTTTACTAGTGTGATCAGCCAGTTAGATCAGCTAGCTGTGTGTCTTGTTGTTTTATTAATGTGATCAGCCAGTTAGATCAGCTAGCTGTGTGTCTTGTTTATTTAGTGTGATCAGCCAGTTAGATCAGCTAGCTGTGTGTCATGTTGTTTTACTAGTGTGATCAGCCAGTTAGATCAGCTAGCTGTGTGTCTTGTTGTTTTAGTAGTGTGATCAGCCAGTTAGATCAGCTAGCTGTGTGTCTTGTTGTATTAGTGCGATCATCCAGTTAGATCAGCTAGCTGTGTGTCTTGTTGTTTTACTAGTGTGATCAGCCAGTTAGATCAGCTAGCTGTGTGTCTTGTTGTTTTAGTAGTGTGATCAGCCAGTTAGATCAGCTAGCTGTGTGTCTTGTTGTTTATTTAGTGTGATCAGCCAGTTAGATCAGCTAGCTGTGTGTCTTGTTGTATTAGTGTGATCAGCCAGTTAGATCAGCTAGCTGTGTGTCTTGTTGTTTTAGTAGTGTGATCAGCCAGTTAGATCAGCTAGCTGTGTGTCTTGTTGTTTTAGTAGTGTGATCAGCCAGTTAGATCAGCTAGCTGTGTGTCTTGTTGTTTTAGTAGTGTGATCAGCCAGTTAGATCAGCTAGCTGTGTGTCTTGTTGTTTTAGTAGTGTGATCAGCCAGTTAGATCAGCTAGCTGTGTGTCTTGTTTATTTAGTGTGATCAGCCAGTTAGATCAGCTAGCTGTGTGTCTTGTTTATTTAGTGTGATCAGCCAGTTAGATCAGCTAGCTGTGTGTCTTGTTGTTTTAGTAGTGTGATCAGCCAGTTAGATCAGCTAGCTGTGTGTCTTGTGTCTGAGATGTAACCCCACTTTACATTATTGATGCTGGCCAGCCACTCCTGACACACGCACACACACACATGTTAAATTATGAATGATGACATCGCTATACCCCCACAATGACATCGCTATACCCCCACAATGACATCGCTATACCCCCACAATGACATCTCTATACCCCACAATGACATCACTATACCCCCACAATGACATTTCTATACCCCACAATGACATCACTATACCCCCACAATGACATTTCTATACACCCACAATGACATCGCTAAACCCCATAATGACATCGCTATACCCCCACAATGACATCGCTATACCCCATAATGACATCGCTACATCCCACAATGACATCACTATACCCCATAATGACATCGCTACATCCCACAATGACATCACTATACCCCATAATGACATCGCTACACCCCATAATGACATCGCTATACCCCCACAATGACATCGCTATACCCCACAATGACATCGCTACACCCCATAATGACATCGCTATACCCCACAATGACATCGCTATACCCCATAATGACATCGCTACACCCCATAATGACATCGCTATACCCCCATAATGACATCGCTACACCCCATAATGACATCGCTACACCCCATAATGACATCGCTATACCCCACAATGACATCGCTATACCCCATAATGACATCGCTACACCCCATAATGACATCGCTATACCCCCACAAGGACATCGCTACACCCCATAATGACATCGCTATACCCCCATAATGACATCGCTACACCCCCACAATGACATCGCTATACCCCCACAATGACATCGCTATACCCCACAATGGACATCGCTATACCCCACAATGACATCGCTATACCCCATAATGACATCGCTATACCCCCACAATGACATCACTATACCCCATAATGACATCGCTACACCCCACAATGACATCGCTATACCCCCACAATGACATCGCTATACCCCACAATGACATCGCTACACCCCATAATGACATCGCTATACCCCACAATGACATCGCTATACCCCCACAATGACATCGCTATACCCCACAATGACATCACTATACCCCCACAATGGCATCACTATACCCCCACAATGACATCACTATACCCCACAATGAC
>NW_027259416.1:0-31869 GCF_045791955.1 Oncorhynchus clarkii lewisi
ACAGACAGACCTCTCCCCATCTTTACAACCATTGAATCTATATGTTTTGACCATGACAGTTTACAATCTGAGGTAATGCCAAGTAATTTAGTCTCCTCAACTTGTTCAACAGCCACACCATTCAAATGGCACGCTATTCCCTGCATAGTGCAGTACTTCAGACCAGGGCTGGCACCCTATTCCCTGCATAGTGCAGTACTTCAGACCAGGGCTGGCACCCTATTCCCTGCATAGTGCAGTACTTCAGACCAGGGCTGGCACCCTATTCCCTGCATAGTGCAGTACTTTAGACCAGAGCCTTATGGCACCCTATTCACTACATAGTGCACTACTTTAGACCAGAGCCTTATGGCACCCTATTCACTACTTTAGACCAGAGCCTTATGGCACCCTATTCACAACTTTAGACCAGAGCATTATGGCACCCTGTTCCCTACATAGTGCACTATTCAGAGGGGTTGGGTTAAATGCAAAAGACACATTTCAGTTGAATGCACTCAGCTGTACAACTGACTAGATATCCCTGACCAGAGCCCATAGGACCAATAGGAAATAGGGGGCCAGCTGTTTTAATGCTAGTGTCCTGGACCAGAGCCCATCTGGCAGGGTTAGTGATAAGGACTTGGCAGGAACCACACATCATATCACAGTTACAGAACGCCACCTGGGCTTATCACACTTATAAAGGAATCTAGGTGAGCACACCATACACATAGGCAGGCAGTCTAACATGCAGGCACACACACACACACACACACAGTCTTGTACAGCTAACCTTGTGAGGACACAAAATTCAGTCCCATTCAAAATCCTGTTTTCACTGACCCCTAACCCTAACCTTAAAACTAACCCTAGCTCCTAACCCTTGCTCATAACCCTAACTCCTAACGCTAACTCTAAAACTAGCCCTAGCTCCTAACCCTAGCTCCTAACCCTAACTCCTAACCCTAACCCTAAAACTAAGGTAGCCTAGTGGTTAGAGCGTTGGACTAGTAACCGAAAGGTTGCATGTTCGAATCCCCGAGCTGACAAGGTACAAATCTGTCGTTCTGCCCCTGAACAGGCAGTTAACCCACTGTTCCTAGGCCATCATTGAAAATAAGAATTTGTTCTTAACTGACTTGCCTAGTAAAATAAAGGTAAAATAAAAAAATAAAACTAACACAAGCTCCCAACCCTAGGTTCTAACCCTAAAACCAAACCTAGCTTGTAACCCTAACCCTAAAACCAACCCTAGCTCCTAACCCTTAAACTAACCCTAGCTCCTAGCCCTAGCTCCTAACCCTAAAACCAACCCTAGCTCCCTAACTGTAAAACCAACCCTAGCTCCCTAACCCTAAAACTACTCCTAACCCTAGCTCCTAACCCTAAAACTGACCCTAGCTCCTAACCCTAAAACTAACCCTAGCTCCCAAACCTAAAACTAACCATAGCTCCTAAACCTAGCTCCTAACCCTAAAATCAACCCTAACCCTAAAACCAACCCTAGCTCCTAACCCCAAAACCAACCCTAGCTCCTAACCTTAAAACTAACCCTAGCTCCTAACCCTAAAACTAAACCTAGCTCCTAACCCTTAAACTAACCCTAGCTCCTAACCCTAAAACTAAACCTAGCTCCTAACCCTTAAACTAACCCTAGCTCCTAACCCTAGCTCCTAACCCTTAAACTAACCCTAGCTCCTAACCCTAACCTTAACATAATTCTACTATAACCTTAACCCTTAACCCCCTAGAAATAGCATTTGATCTCGTGGGGATTAACAAAATATGCCCAGTTGGTCCAATTTTTGTTTGTTTACTATTCTTAGTTGTTAAACACATCCACATACACACACAAAGGTATTCACGTCACACACACCAAATGTGAATAATGAAGACAAAAGCAATTTGATGGGTGATGAGATGAGAGACCCTAGCCAGAGAGTGCTGATAACTATATTTGATTATAATGAAATAATAAGCCAACAGGGTAATTGTTACCCCTTGGTGTCATAGACATAAAAGCTTCTCTCTTTTACCAGTTTGATCCAAAGACATAATAGTTTATAGGTTTTGATAACAATCCTAGTTGAAAATCCATTATGGATCTAGACAGGAGGACCATTCATTATGGAGCTAGACAGGAGGACCATTCATTGTGGAGGTAGACAGGAGGACCATTCATTATGGATCTAGACAGGAGGACCATCGATGGAGCTAGACAGGAGGACCATTGATAATGGAGCTAGACAGCAGAACCATCCATGATGGAGCTACACAGCAGAACCATCCATGGAGCTAGACAGGAAGATCTTCCATAGAGCTAGACAGGAAGACCATCCATGGAGCTAGACAGGAGGACCATCCATGGACCTAGACAGGAGGACCATCCATTATGGAGCTAGACAGGAAGACCTTCCATTGTGGAGCTAGACAGGAGGACCATTTATGGAGCTACACAGGAAGACCATCCATGGAGCTGGACAGGAGGACCATTCATGATGGAGCTAGACAGGAAGACTATCCATGGAGCTAGACAGGAGGAACATCCATGATGGAGCTAGACAGGAGGACCATCGATGGAGCTAGACAGGAGGACCATCCATGGAGGTAGACAGGAGGACCATCCATGGAGGTAGACAGGAGGACCACCCATGGAGGTAGACAGGAGGACCATCCATGGAGCTAGACAGGAGGACCATCCATGGAGGTAGAAAGAGGACCATCCATTATGGAGCTAGACAGGAAGACCGTCCATGGAGCTAGACAGGAGGACAATCCACAATGTAGCTAGACAGGAGGACCATCGATGGAGCTAGACAGGAGGACCATTGATAATGGAGCTAGACAGCAGAACCATCCATGATGGAGCTAGACAGCAGATCCATCCATGGAGCTAGACCTCAAGGACCTCATCCATGCAAGCCACAGCCTGTTCTCCTCACTTCTGTCGCAGATGTAATCACAGGGTAGAGTGAAATTCTTATGCTCTGGGGGGGGGGGCTATTCAGCAGCCTGACGGTCTGGAGGTAGAAGCAATTGGCCAGTCCGACAGTTTTTGCCATGATACTCCTACAGTACCTGTGTCTGCGTGATGGAAGCGAGGAGAACAGGCTGTGGCTTGCATGGATGAGGTCCTTGATGATCTTCTTGGCCTTCCTGCGACACCTGGTGTTGTAGGTGTCCTGGAGGGCAGGCAGAGAGCACCCAATTGTGCCATCGGCTGAGCGTACCACCCGCTGGCACGCCTTGCGGTCAGCGACGGCACTGGCGGATTTATGTATAGGCGACATCGACAGCCGTCCAGGACGACATGTTGCTGGGGGCGGCGCGGGGCGACCAGCACGGGAAAAAATGGAATGGTGACATTTGCACCATCGGTTGTCTATCTCTCATTTGTACGTCACGTCACCGTGTGGGACTGTGGGTCAATTAACCTTGTCGGAGTGGGCGCCCTGATTCTAGTTTGGGAGCTAGGCAGGCTGCTGCCTGGGAATGTCTCCCACTCAGAAGTACGAGATGGGCGGGGTAGGATGACCTCAGGTCTCCCCACTGGAAGTCCAAGGTAGGGGGAGCAGGGGAATCTATCAAATAGCGCACCTCTAACTTTTGTAAAGTACTAATGCAATTGGTAAAATCAGTCACACTACGAAATTCTACCAAATAAACCACAATTTATTCATAATAATGTGAATATATAGTTTCACAGACATATTGTTGCATTTTTTTCTGGTTTGTGTGAAATGGTTAAGAATAGTATAAAACCAGTCTGCACACCACCAAGGTGAATTGGTTTAGTCATGGCTCTTTGTTGACAGTGTTGGGGGATGGGTAATGTAGTATTGACTCTTGGTTGACAGTGTTGGGGGATGGGTAGTGTAGTCTTGACTCTTGGTTGACAGTGTTGGGGGCATGGGTAATGTAGTCTTGACTCTTGGTTGATAGTGTTGGGGGATGGGTAGTGTAGTCTTGACTCTTGGTTGACAGTGTTGGGGGGATGGGTAATGTAGTCTTGACTCTTGGTTGACAGTGTTGGGGGATGGGTAATGTAGTCTTGACTCTTGGTTGACAGTGTTGGGGGATGGGTAATGTAGTCTTGACTCTTGGTTGACAGTGTTGGAGGATGGGTAATGTAGTCTTGACTCTTGGTTGATAGTGTTGGGGGATGGGTAGTGTAGTCTTGACTCTTGGTTGACAGTGTTGGGGGGATGGGTAATGTAGTCTTGACTCTTGGTTGACAGTGTTGGGGGGATGGGTAATGTAGTCTTGACTCTTTGTTGACAGTGTTGGGGGATGGGTAATGTAGTCTTGACTCTTGATTGACAGTGTTGAGGGATGGGTAATGTAGTCTTGACTCTTGATTGACAGTGTTGGGGGGATGGGTAATGTAGTCTTGACTCTTTGTTGACAGTGTTGGGGGATGGGTAATGTAGTCTTGACTCTTGGTTGACAGTGTTGGGGGATGGGTAATGTAGTCTTGACTCTTGGTTGACAGTGTTGGAGGATGGGTAATGTAGTCTTGACTCTTGGTTGATAGTGTTGGGGGATGGGTAGTGTAGTCTTGACTCTTGGTTGACAGTGTTGGGGGGATGGGTAATGTAGTCTTGACTCTTGGTTGACAGTGTTGGGGGGATGGGTAATGTAGTCTTGACTCTTTGTTGACAGTGTTGGGGGATGGGTAATGTAGTCTTGACTCTTGGTTGACAGTGTTGGGGGGATGGGTAGTGTAGTCTTGACTCTTGGTTGACAGTGTTGGGGGGATGGGTAATGTAGTCTTGGCTCTTGGTTGACAGTGTTGGGGGATGGGTAATGTAGTCTTGACTCTTGGTTGACAGTGTTGAGGGATGGGTAATGTTTTGATGCTCGAGTGCCAAATCAACACAAATCTGTTCCTATTTGTCTTTGTTACTTCTTTTTAATATATGACTCTTATTTTCGTATATATTTAATAGTTTTAAATGTTATGATTATTTATTTGTGTCGTTCCAAATTTCTGAATAAAATGTACAGTTAGTGCAGAATGTTCACCCAGGGAGCCATACAAGCTAGAACCACCACTGAGTGGCGGTGTAGTTGCCTTACCAGGCCATTATGCAGCCCGACCCTCGATGGTGTCGATGGTGTATGCTCTCGATGGTGTTCCTGTAGAACACTGTGTCATGACGTTGGCCTGTGGGTAAGGTTTATGACCCCCCATAAATGCCTTTCTCCCTTCCCTCTCTCTTGACTCTACAGAGGGACTCTTGAATAGCCTTTGTTAAACAGAGAGTCTGGGAACATCAAACAAGTGGGGGGAAAGGAACCATATTTCGGTAATATAACCAGTTGAAAATATGCGTTGGTAATTAATGAATATGATGTCAGTTCGGTTGTCATCTGAGACAATATGACTGATGACAGTACGACCTAAACTGTATCTGGGAAAGTCTACACATTATAGTTATCAGATTCACATGGAATTGTTGTGCAATTCAAATGTTTAAATATCAAATTATTGGTGAAAAGATTAAATGTAATTTTAGCTTCCAAATGAGAGATTTAGGTTTTCATAAGGTTAGGGCTCTGCTCAATCAGTGGCCCGCCCCTGTGAAGAGACATGGGTTATAAACTATGAAAACACACCCTTCTCCCTCCACTATATAAAGCATTGATGAAAATGTAAACTCCTGTTCCGGGTACATTAGGATGACGATCTGATGTCAGAATTGTTCAGATAATAACTACAGAACGAAGCCAACCTCAGCGTGAGCTTTGGTTGCGAATGGTATGAACTTTGAACTATTATTCACTACAGAAGTGATACCTCCTAGCCGTTGAGTTAGCAGCGGCCGCTGTAAACGTGGGCTAGGAAAGGACGGACAGAGTATCACACAATGACGACACTACAACGTTTCCCGTTCACCACCAGAGACACTCTTCAAAGGACAAAGGACTCTGTTGAGCAACACGGCCTTCCATCTACCACCGACCGGTAATTTAGAATGCATAAGATTCTGTATTTACGATAGAGTAGCTGCCTACGGCCCGATAGAGACATAGCTTCTCCCTTTGTTCCTCAAGTCTAGCTTCTCTTTCACACAAACCCAAACTTTTCTTTGTGTAACCAGCTGTCATATCTGTTCCGGCGCTAGGGTTGTTTTCCTTTATGACATAATTTGTAATCAATGTATGATTCATTCTGTGTATATGTAAGTCTGTGTGATTAGTTAGGTATTTAGTAAATAAATAATTAAACCCAATTTTGCATAGCTGATTCAACTTGTTAGCCAGGGTTCGTGCAGATAACCAATAATTTACAACTTTCAGATGAGACTGAATTAAGATGACGATTAATATTGAATGCTATTGATGTCAAATATTACTTGGTCTTTAAGAGTTTATTCGGAAGATAACAGCTCTATAAATATTATTTTGTGGTGCCCCGACTTTCTAGTTAATTACATTTACATGATTAGCTCAATCAGGTAATATTATTACAGAGAAAGGAATTCATTGAATATATTTTTATTTAACCTTTATTTAACTAGGCAAGTCAGTTAGGAACAAATTCTTATTTTCAATGGCGGCCTAGGAACAGTGGGTTAACTGCCCTGTTCAGGGGCAGAACAACAGATTTTTACCTTGTCAGCGAGGGGATTTAAACTTGCAACCTTTCGGTTACTAGCCCAACACTCTAACCTCTAGGCTACCCTGCCGCCTCTACACTCTAACCACTAGGCTACCCTGCCGCCTCTACACTCTAACCTCTAGGCTACCCTGCCGCCCCAATAGCATGTCATATCACTTAATCCAGCATAGCCATAGACACGACAACTGTGAGGCCATTCGGAGACATGCCGCATTTCTTCACCCTCCTGAGGTTGAAGAGTGTCTGCCGTGCCTTCTTCACCACAGTGTCTGTGTGGTTTGACCATTTCAACTCATCAGGGATGTGTACACCGAGGACCTTGAAGTTTTTGACCGTCAGCCCCGTTGATGAAGATGGGGGGCGGACCCAACCTGGTTCCTCCAATCAGCTTCTTTGATTTTCTGACATTGTCCAAAAGGTATGTAGCAGTGGTCAAGTATAGAATTTCAGTGAGTTGGACAGTAAATGCATTGATAGTAACTGGGGAGTATGGACCTCAAATTACTTTTTTATAAAGTCCCAAATGGACAATGAACGCTGGCTCCAGTTTGTTCAAGGCTCCAAAGAAGATGTTTGAGAGAAATTTTGACCCGGGGTGGGATTTACATAGTATCAGGACGTGACCCTTTCTAGGTACAGAGCGTGGCATTCCCCTCTCTCTCCCTCCTACACCCAGGTTCTGTTATCTCAGGTCGTAAATTCCTGGAGGAAACTCTCTCCTTCCTCCTAACCATGCAGTACAGAGAGAGAGTTTCACAGTAGAACTAAGGAACTTCTTCTACATCACAGAACTTGAGAACTGAACAATGTCCATGTTTTGGAGAATGTGTAAACGGTCGGGGGAGAAGCCAGCTACGACCCGGCCTGTTTTGTTTCATGTTTGTGACCTCATGAAAGACAATACAGCCACATTACCATAACTCTGTTTATACAGGAGCCTCCATCATGAGGTTTGTGTCTAATCATTGTATCAAATGAATGAGTAAAGATGAAACTATTTGCTATAAGCTGCTAATCTCATGGCAAAGTTTACAAATAACAAATAATATATATAAATTATACACTTCTGCCTACTTTGTAGTTAACATTTAATTGAGAAGGTTCTGGGGAAAGTATTTCTGTCAGCCCACGAGAAGGTTATCACATCAACTGGCTTCACACGGACTGATAGACAAACGTACGCACCACACAGACAAACACAGGAAATATTGCTGGAAATGAATTGGTAGATATTGTGTTAGGTTTGGCTTTTTTTAAGCCAATAGTGGCTGATGTTGGGGTGGGATAATGTCAGTGTTGCGTTCATTAGATAGTAGTTGGCAGTTTGTGGTGTCAAACTCCATGTACTTTCAGAATTGTTTGGTGACTGGTAACTACTGGTAACTCACGATCGACCTGCTGGAGACCGCTGGTGTGTAGCCTAAACACATCATCACACAATCTAAACACATGTAGCCAAAACACATCCTCACACAATCTAAACACATGTAGCCTAAACACATCATCACACAATCTAAACACATGTAGCCTAAACACATCCTCACACAATCTAAACACATGTAGCCTAAACACATCATCACACAATCTAAACACATGTTGACAAAACACATCATCACACAATCTAAACACATGCAGCCTAAACACATCATCACACAATCTAAACACATGTAGCCAAAACACATCCTCACACAATCTAAACACATGTAGCCTAAACACATCATCACACAATCTAAACACATGTAGCCTAAACACATCATCACACAATCTAAACACATGTAGCCTAAACACATCATCACACAATCTAAACACATGTTGACAAAACATTAGGAACACCTGCTCTTTCCATGACAGAGACTGACCAGGTGAATCCAGGTGAAACCTATGATCCTTTTTGCTGTCAGCTGTTAAATCCACTTCAATCTGTGTAGATGAAGGGGAGGAGACAAGTTAAAGAAGGATTTTTAAGCCTTGAGACAATTGAGACATGGATTGTGAATGTGTGCCATTCAGAGGGTGAAGGGGGAAGATAAAAGATTTAAGTGCCTTTGAACGGGGTGTGGTAGTAGGTACCAGGCACACCAGTTTTTTATCAAGACCTGCAATGCTGCTGGGTTTTTCACGCTCAACAGTTTCCCGTGTGTATCAAGAATGGTCCACCACCCAAATGACATCCAGCCAACTTGACACAACAGTGGGAAGTATTGGGAGTCAACATGGGCCAGCATCCCTGTGGAATGCTTTCGACACCTTGTAGAGTCCATGCCCCGACGAATTGTGGCTGTTCTGAGGGCAAAAGGGGATACAACTTAATATTAAGAAGGTGTTCCTAATGTTTTGTATACTCAGTGTATCTCAGACACACACACACACACACACACACACACACACACACACACACACACACACACACACACACTCAGGTCACTCAGTGCATAGCCTACACATGTCATGTCATCTTTCCATCTGCCGTAATAAGGCTGCAGACAGAAACAGGCTCTGCCAATTCTCTCTTCAGTGTTTGTTCAGTCAAGTAAAACAACACATTACAACAGGCAGCTTGAGTCCCTGGAGACTAGAGCTGAGCAAAGCCATTCACTGTACTAAATCAAATGTCTTTTATAAAGCACATTTGACATCAGCAGTTGTCAAAGTGCTGCACAGAAACCCAGCCTAAAACACCAAACAGCAAGCACGGTGTAGAAGCACGGTGGCTAGGAAAAACTCCATAGAAAGACCAAAACCTAGGAAGAAACCTAGAGAGGAACCAGGCTATGAGGGGTGGCCTGTCATGTACTGTCATGTTGTCTTGTCTCTGTCCTTTCCCTTCACCCTGTCTCCCTCTGCTGGTCGTGTTAGGTTACCTTTTCTCCCCCGCTTTCCCCCAGCTGTCCCTTGTCTCCTCTAACTACCCATTCACCCCGTTCCCCACCTGTTCCCTTTTTCCCTCTGATTAGGTCCCTATATCTCTCTCTGTTTCTGCTCCTGTCCTTGTCGGATTCTTGTTTGTTTGTGTCATTCATGCCTGAACCAGACTGTCGTCATGTTTGCTGTAACCTTGTCCTGTCCTGTCGGAATCTGCCGGTCCATCTGAGCCTACCTATGTTTGGTAATTAAAGAAGCTCTGTTTAAGTTGATTCGCTTTTGGGTCCTCATTCACGCACCGTAACAGAAGAATCCGACCAAGAATGGACCCAGCGACTTCGGATCCTCTCCACTCAGCCGTCGAGATCCAGGGAGCGATGCTAGGCAGACACAAGCAGGAATTGTCTGCTGCTCGACATGCCGTTGAGACCCTGGCCACCCAAGTCTCCAACCTCACAGAACAGGTTCACCATCTCCGCCTCGATCCACCGGCCACTTCCAGGGCTTTCGAATCTCCGGAGCCCAGAATCAATAACCCGCCGTGTTACTCTGGGGAGCCCACTGAATGCCGCTCGTTCCTCACCCAGTGTGATATTGTGTTTTCTCTCCAGCCCAACACTTACTCCAGGAGCACTGCTCGTGTCGCCTACGTCATATCTCTCCTTATTGGACGGGCTCGTGAGTGGGGCACGGCAATCTGGGAGGCAAGGGCTGAGTGTACTAACCAGTATCAAGACTTTAAGGAGGAGATGATACGGGTTTTTGATCGATCTGTTTTTGGGGAGGAGGCTTCCAGGGCCCTGTCTTCCCTATGTCAAGGCAATCGATCCATAACAGACTACTCTATTGAGTTTCGCACTCTTGCTGTCTCCAGTGGCTGGAACGAGCCGGCCTTGCTCGCTCGTCTTCTGGAGGGTTTCCGCGCAGAGGTAAAGGATGAGATTCTCTCCCGGGAGGTTCCTTCCAGCGTGGATTCCTTGATTGAACTCGCTATTCGCATTGAGCGACGGGTTGATCTTCGTCACCGAGCTCGTGGAAAGGAGCTCGCGCTCTCCGTCGCCTCCCTCTCCGCATCACTACCATCTTCCTCTGCCGGCTCGGGTGCTGAGTCCATGCAGCTGGGAGGTATCCGCATCTCGACTGAGGAGAGGGAACGGAGAATCACCAACCGCCTCTGTCTCTATTGCGGTTCCGCTGGTCATTTTGTCACTTCATGTCCAGTAAAAGGCCAGAGCTCGTCAGTAAGCGGAGGGCTACTGGTGAGCGCTACTACTCCTGTCTCTCCTTCAAGATCCTGCACTACCTTGTCGGTCCATCTACGCTGGACCGGTTCGTCAGCTTCCTGCAGTGCCTTAATAGACTCTGGGGCGGAGGGCTGTTTTATGGACGAGACCTGGGCTCGGGAACATGACATTCCTCTCAGACAGTTAAAGGAGCCCACGGCCTTGTTCGCCCTGGATGGTAGTCCTCTCCCCAGGATTCAGCGTGAGACGCTACCTTTAACCCTCACTGTTTCTGGTAATCATAGTGAAACCATTTCTTTTTTAATTTTTCGTTCACCTTTTACACCTGTTGTTTTGGGCCATCCCTGGCTAGTTTGTCATAATCCTTCCATTAATTGGTCTAGTAATTCTATCCTCTCCTGGAACGTCTCTTGTCATGTGAAATGTTTAATGTCTGCTATCCCTCCTGTTTCCTCTGTCTCTTCTTCACAGGAGGAGCCTGGTGATTTGACAGGGGTGCCGGAGGAATATCACGATCTGCGCACGGTGTTCAGTCGGTCCAGGGCCACCTCTCTTCCTCCACACCGGTCGTATGATTGTAGTATTGATCTCCTTCCGGGAACCACCCCCCCCCGGGGTAGACTATACTCTCTGTCGGCTCCCGAACGTAAGGCTCTCGAAGATTATTTGTCTGTAGCTCTTGACGCCGGTACCATAGTCCCCTCCTCCTCTCCCGCCGGAGCGGGGTTTTTTTTTGTCAAGAAGAAGGACGGGTCTCTGCGCCCCTGCATAGATTATCGAGGGCTGAATGACATAACAGTGAAGAATCGTTATCCGCTTCCTCTTATGTCTTCAGCCTTCGAGATCCTGCAGGGAGCCAGGTTTTTCACTAAGTTGGACCTTCGTAACGCTTACCATCTCGTGCGCATCAGGGAGGGGGACGAGTGGAAGACGGCGTTTAACACTCCGTTAGGGCACTTTGAATACCGGGTTCTTCCTTTCGGCCTCGCGAACGCTCCAGCTGTCTTTCAGGCATTAGTCAATGATGTCCTGAGAGACATGCTGAACATCTTTGTTTTCGTTTACCTTGACGATATCCTGATTTTTTCACCGTCACTCCAGATTCATGTTCAGCACGTTCGACGTGTCCTCCAGCGCCTTTTAGAGAATTGTCTTTTTGTGAAGGCTGAGAAGTGCACTTTTCATGCCTCCTCCGTCACATTTCTCGGTTCTGTTATTTCCGCTGAAGGCATTAAGATGGATCCCGCTAAGGTCCAAGCTGTCATTGATTGGCCCGTCCCTAAGTCACGCGTCGAGCTGCAGCGCTTTCTCGGCTTCGCGAACTTCTATCGTCGTTTCATCCGTAATTTCGGTCAGGTGGCAGCTCCTCTCACAGCCCTTACTTCTGTCAAGACGTGCTTTAAGTGGTCCGTTTCCGCCCAGGGAGCTTTTGATCTCCTCAAGAATCGTTTTACATCCGCTCCTATCCTTGTTACACCTGACGTCTCTAGACAGTTCGTTGTCGAGGTTGACGCGTCAGAGGTGGGAGTGGGAGCCATCCTTTCTCAGCGCTCCCTCTCTGACGACAAGGTCCACCCATGCGCGTATTTTTCTCATCGCCTGTCGCCGTCGGAACGTAACTATGATGTGGGTAACCGCGAACTGCTCGCCATCCGGTTAGCCCTAGGCGAATGGCGACAGTGGTTGGAGGGGGCGACCGTTCCTTTTGTCGTTTGGACTGACCATAGGAACCTTGAGTACATCCGTTCTGCCAAACGACTTAATGCGCGTCAGGCGCGTTGGGCGCTGTTTTTCGCTCGTTTCGAGTTCGTGATTTCTTATCGTCCGGGCTCTAAGAACACCAAGCCTGATGCTTTGTCTCGTCTCTTCAGTTCTTCAGTAGCCTCCACTGACCCCGAGGGGATTCTCCCTGAGGGGCATGTTGTCGGGTTGACTGTCTGGGGAATTGAGAGGCAGGTAAAGCAAGCACTCACTCAAACTCCGTCGCCGCGCGCTTGTCCTAGGAACCTTCTTTTCGTTCCCGTTCCTACTCGTCTGGCCGTTCTTCAGTGGGCTCACTCTGCCAAGTTAGCCGGCCACCCTGGCGTTCGGGGTACGCTTGCTTCCATTCGCCAGCGTTTCTGGTGGCCCACCCGGGAGCATGACACGCGTCGTTTCGTGGCTGCTTGTTCGGTCTGCGCGCAGACTAAGTCCGGTAACTCTCCTCCTGCCGGCCGTCTCAGGCCGCTTCCTATTCCCTCTCGACCGTGGTCTCACATCGCCTTAGATTTTGTCACCGGACTGCCGTCGTCAGCGGGGAAGACTGTTATTCTTACGGTTGTCGATAGGTTCTCTAAGGCGGCTCATTTCATTCCCCTTGCTAAGCTTCCTTCTGCTAAAGAGACGGCACAAATCATCATCGAGAATGTTTTCAGAATTCATGGCCTTCCGTCAGATGTCGTTTCGGACAGAGGTCCGCAATTCACGTCTCAATTTTGGAGGGAGTTTTGCCGTTTGATTGGGGCTTCCGTCAGTCTCTCTTCCGGCTTTCACCCCCAGTCTAACGGTCAAGCAGAACGGGCCAATCAGACTATTGGTCGCATCTTACGCAGTCTTTCTTTTCGCAACCCTGCGTCTTGGTCAGAACAGCTCCCCTGGGCAGAATACGCCCACAACTCGCTTCCTTCGTCTGCGACCGGGCTATCTCCTTTTCAGAGTAGCCTCGGGTACCAGCCTCCGTTGTTCTCATCTCAGTTCGCCGAGTCCAGCGTCCCCTCCGCTCAGGCTTTTGTCCAACGTTGCGAGCGCACCTGGAAGAGGGTCAGGTCTGCACTTTGCCGTTATAGGGCGCAGACTGTGAGAGCTGCTAATAAGCGTAGAACTAAGAGCCGTAGATATTGTCGCGGTCAGAGAGTTTGGCTCTCCACTCAGAACCTTCCCCTTAAGACGGCTTCTCGCAAGTTGACCCCGCGGTTCATTGGTCCATTCCGTATCTCTCAGGTCATTAATCCTGTCGCAGTGCGACTTCTTCTTCCGCGATATCTTCGTCGCGTCCACCCGGTCTTCCATGTCTCCTGTGTTAAGCCCGTTCTTCGCGCCCCCGCTCGTCTTCCCCCCCCCCCCCCATCCTTGTCGAGGGCGCACCTATCTACAGGGTCCGTAAAATCTTGGACATGCGTCCTCGGGGCCGTGGTCATCAGTACCTAGTTGACTGGGAGGGGTACGGTCCTGAGGAGAGGAGTTGGGTTCCCTCTCGGGACGTGCTGGACCGTGCGCTGATTGATGATTTCCTCCGTTGCCGCCAGGTTTCCTCCTCGAGTGCGCCAGGAGGCGCTCGGTGAGTGGGGGGGTACTGTCATGTACTGTCATGTTGTCTTGTCTCTGTCCTTTCCCTTCACCCTGTCTCCCTCTGCTGGTCGTGTTTAAAGGATTAAAGCATTAAAGGGAGTGTAGCACCTATTTAGTAACTGATAAAAAAATATAGATACAAAAATATAGATATAGGAACACACTGGTAATAGATAATATGTTGAATTACTTGCGAGAGTCAACTGAGTGAGCATAATAATTAGCTTTTGTTTTGACTGGACTGATTGCCTGCATCTGATTGGTCCGTCTGAGGAGAGGCAGGGAGGGAGCAGCGATGAGACTCACCGTCTCTCCGCTGATAAAAAAGGGGACACAGTTTTCCAGCTGATGGTGAAACTCAAGACAGATACTGCGTTATTTCTACTAGTGTTGTTACTCCTATGACCAGAGAGTGAGGTATTCCTCGATATAAAAAAAAAAAGATGACAACGTAAAGCTTATCAGAAAACTTTGCTATACTCTTATTGTAACTGCAGTGCTGGTTGTAGCGCTAGTGGAAGTAGGCAGAACGCACATTTCATGGCTTATAAAAGTGTTGAACAAACTGTTGACATTTCTGAATAACAACAAACATGAACTTACTCAGAAAAACAGCAGCTGTTTGCTGTTTTCACTGAGTCTCTCTCTAGTTGTGGTTTTAACATTTTAAAAATCTCACAGTATCAACTTTGCTGTGATTTCAAGGTTTCATTTTACAGTCTACGGCTAGAGGAAACTGTGCAGACATGGGGATCTGAGCTATCTGATTGGCCAGCCGTAGACCTATAGGTGCACTTGATTGGTTCAAGTTCAGCTACCGCCAACAGTGTGAAACGGAGAAAAAAAAATAGAAACGCAAGGCTTTATCGTTGTTTTTTTTTACAGAAATGTTTGGTGATCGACTAGCAATGCCTTGGAGATGGACCAGAGCGGTTGGTTGGTGATCAACTAGCAATGCCTTGGAGATGGACCAGAGCGGTTGGTTGGTGATCGACTAGCAATGCCTTGGAGATGGACCAGAGAGGCCGGTTGGTGATCGACTAGCAATGCCTTGGAGATGGACCAGAGAGGCTAGTTGGTGATCGACTAGCAATGCCTTGGAGATGGACCAGAGAGGCTGGTTGGTGATCGACTAGCAATGCCTTGGAGATGGACCATAGAGGCTGGTTGGTGATCGACTAGCAATGCCTTGGAGATGGACCAGAGCGGTTGGTTGGTGATCGACTAGCAATGCCTTGGAGATGGACCAGAACGACCGGTTGGTGACGTCTTCCATCTAAATAACATTAATAAAACTATAACTGTAATAACGATGAATTAATTCAGTTCCACACAGTGTCTGTCCATTTTCAGATTTTAAATGAAAATCTATCTGTAACAGGAATACCCAGGAGTTCACGGCTAAAGCCAACTCTACAGTAACAGAGAACTGGGGGTTATAATGCCTGTTTATTAACACATTATAACAATAACCAAATGTAAACATGTCTGTCAGCTGTCAGCTATGACCTGCTTATGCGGTCATAGATACTACAAGCCTATGGGAAAGAGTTTGTTTTCAAGGTGTATGTGGGGGTTGGGGGTTGGGGGTAATTTGGCCGTTCTGTGGTTCTGAGAGAGTTTTCTATACGGCCTGCCGAGTGCGGTGCTAAACTGAAACGCAATGTGGATCCATTTCAGAGAAGCCCTGGGAGGCAGGCTTTCTTGGAGGAGGAGATTGTGAATTTTGCTCAATTGGAAAGTCATTTAGCATGTTAACTATCCTCTTTCTCCGTTTTGTAATGAATTTGTGGCTATTTCTTTCTAGCAGAGAAAATAAGTTAATTAGATATTGTTTCTGTACTGCCATACTGTATGTCGATAACATAACTAAGTTCGTCACTGGTATGGGCTAGTAAATATCCTAAACCTAGCCAGCTAGGGCGAGAGAGAAGAGAGAATTCCCTTTCTGTTTTATCTGCTGCTGGCTTGCTAATGTTCACTCAAATAAAATTGTCACGCCCTGATCTGTTTCACCTGTCCTTGTGATTGTCTCCACCCCCTCCAGGTGTCGCTTATTATCCCTGGTGTATTTATCCCTGTGTTTCCTGTTTCTCTGTGCCAGTTGGTCTTGTATGTTTAGTGAAGTCATCCAGAGTGGTTTTAACTCCTTTTCTATTCTCTTTTGCTTGTCCTCCCGGTTCGGACCCTTTCGTCTGACTCTGGACAAATTTCCTGCCTGATCATCCTGTCTGCCTGATCATCCTGCCTGATCATCCAGCCTGCCCTGACCTTGAATCTGCCTGCCCTGACCTTGAATCTGCCTGCCCTGACCTTGAATCTGCCTGCCCTTCGGTACCTATCGGACTCTGAACTGGTTTTGACCTTTTGACTGTACACGACCATTCTCTTGTCTACCCCTTTTTGGATGAAGAAACACCTTAAACTCCAACCATCTGCCTCCTTTGTCTGCATCTGGGTCTCGGGCCTTGTGCCTTGATAAAAATGTTCCACATGTAATTGATGAAATTAGATTTTGAATCTTATAAATATTGTAATTGTGTCAATATGTTGTGAATAGTGTAGAAAAATCCTCACAGACGTTTTCCATTGTGCCACTTGGTGCGCACCAGTTTACCTTCAAGCTAAAATTTTCCTCCAACGTGTGAGGTAAAGAAAGGATAATCTTGCGTTCAGGGGCATCTACAGATTTTCTTCATGGTTTCTATAAGCAGGGAGGATAAATTGTACAATTGTAAACTAACAAATAATTGTTGGAAGGTAGAACCCATGTATATTAGTTCATATACAGCACCAGGTAGCTCCTACTCTCTGTCCTCTATCTGTGGATTCTCCTCTCTCTACCTCCTTCCCTGCCTCCTTCCCCCTCTCCCTACCTCCTTCCCTCTCCTTCCCTCTCTCCCTACATTCTAGTGGAGGGATGGATGGAGACTTGAAGCCTACTCACAGATGAGGACTGACAGATCATTACACTGATTAGGTAGACGTCAACCTCAGTAGGACTAACGAACAGACAAGACAAGTGGAAGAGGTGAGAAAATGGCCTTTCATCTCATTGACCGTGACAACTGAAATAATGAGATGACCCATAACGTACATGTAGATAATTGAGACAAAATCGAGCCAACGTCAAAACTCCAAGAACTTCAGACATTTTATTAATAATGCTGCCACAGTAGTCTGTCTTGAAAGTCCGCTATCCATTTGCAGCAAACCACCACCAGCTACAGAACAATGAATACTTGACCTGTTTTGAACTGCTGTGAATTGGTTACATAATGAAATGCAAAAAAAATATACAAAAAAAATACAAACAAGTTACTGAGATTAAAAACATGTGTCATTATTTTGAGCTTTCAGTAAAACACATGGACTTTCTCTCTGGTAAATGTCTGTCTCTGTGTTAGGGTAGGATAGTGGAGGGAGGTGGAGAGGGCTTGGCAGAGGAACAGCCATACGTCTCTGTGTTAGGGTAGGATAGTGGAGGGAGGTGGAGAGGGCTTAGCAGAGGAACAGCCATACGTCTCTGTGTTAGGGTAGGATAGTGGAGGGAGGTGGGGAGGGCTTGGCAGAGGAACAGCCATATGTCTCTGTGTTAGGGTAGGATAGTGGAGGGAGGTGGGGAGGGCTTGGCAGAGGAACAGCCATACGTCTCTGTGTTAGGGTAGGATAGTGGAG
The DNA here is from genome assembly GCF_045791955.1 of Oncorhynchus clarkii lewisi. Taxonomy (NCBI): domain Eukaryota; kingdom Metazoa; phylum Chordata; class Actinopteri; order Salmoniformes; family Salmonidae; genus Oncorhynchus; species Oncorhynchus clarkii. The sequence goes on from NW_027259416.1 coordinate 17,719, forward strand.
GGAGGTGGAGAGGGCTTGGCAGAGGAACAGCCATACGTCTCTGTGTTAGGGTAGGATAAGGGAGGGAGGTGGAGAGGGCTTGGCAGAGGAACAGCCATACGTCTCTGTGTTAGGGTAGGATAGTGGAGGGAGGTGGAGAGGGCTTGGCAGAGGAACAGCCATACATCTCTGTGTTAGAGTAGGATAGTGGAGGGAGGTGGAGAGGGCTTGGCAGAGGAACAGCCATACGTCTCTGTGTTAGGGTAGGATAGTGGAGGGAGGTGGAGAGGGCTTGGCAGAGGAACAGCCATATGTCTCTGTGTTAGAGTAGGATAGTGGAGGGAGGTGGAGAAGGCTTGGCAGAGGAACAGCCATACGTCTCTGTGTTAGAGTAGGATAGTGGAGGGAGGTGGAGAGGGCTTGGCAGAGGAACAGCCATACGTCTCTGTGTTAGAGTAGGATATGGGAGGGAGGTGGAGGGGGCTCTGTGAGCTGGAGCTGGCCCTGTATGGGAGAGACTGATGACTGGCACCTCCTCCATCTGTCCCCAATCCTCCTCTGATCTAGTCTGACTCTGGGGAGCTGCACGGCGACCACAGGCACACACACACACATTGGCAAACACTGTGCACACACTGGCAAACACTAAACACACACACACATTAGCAAACACTACACACACACACACGCGCGACAGTCAGCAGTAGAATGACCATTGGGGCTACCAGCTCACTGCGCCTCAGTCAAACAGTATGACGAAACACAATGCGATAAAGACAGCTGTCTGCCCTGATGACCAGACCGACAACACAGCCCTCTGATAAACAGCTGTCTGCCCTGACGACCAGACCGACAACACAGCCCTCTGATAAACAGCTGTCTGCCCTGACGATCAGACCGACAACACAGCCCTCTGATAAACAGCTGTCTGCCCTGACGACCAGACCGACAACACAGCCCTCTGATAAACAGCTGTCTGCCCTGACGACCAGACCGACAACACAGCCCTCTGATAAACAGCTGTCTGCCCTGACGACCAGACCGACAACACAGCCCTCTGATAAACAGCTGTCTGCCCTGACGACCAGACCGACAACACAGCCCTCTGATAAACAGCTGTCTGCCCTGACGACCAGACCGACAACACAGCCCTCTGATAAACAGCTGTCTGCCCTGACGACCAGACCGACAACACAGCCCTCTGATAAACAGCTGTCTGCCCTGACGACCAGACCGACAACACAGCCCACTGATAAACAGCTGTCTGCCCTGACGACCAGACCTGCAACACAGCCCACTGCTAAACAGCTGTCTGCCCTGACGACCAGACCGACAACACAGCCCACTGATAAACAGCTGTCTGTCCTGACGACCAGACCGACAACACAGCCCACTGATAAACAGCTGTCTGCCCTGACGACCAGACCGACAACACAGCCCACTGATAAACAGCTGTCTGCCCTGACGACCAGACCGACAACACAGCCCACTGCTAAACAGCTGTCTGCCTTGACGACCAGACCTACAACACAGCCCACTGATAAACAGCTGTCTGCCCTGACGACCAGACCGACAACACAGCCCTCTGATAAACAGCTGTCTGCCCTGACGACCAGACCGACAACACAGCCCTCTGATAAACAGCTGTCTGCCCTGACGACCAGACCGACAACACAGCCCTCTGATAAACAGCTGTCTGCCCTGACGACCAGACCGACAACACAGCCCTCTGATAAACAGCTGTCTGCCCTGACGACCAGACCGACAACACAGCCCTCTGATAAACAGCTGTCTGCCCTGACGACCAGACCGACAACACAGCCCTCTGATAAACAGCTGTCTGCCCTGACGACCAGACCGACAACACAGCCCACTGATAAACAGCTGTCTGCCCTGACGACCAGACCGACAACACAGCCCACTGCTAAACAGCTGTCTGCCCTGACGACCAGACCTACAACACAGCCCACTGCTAAACAGCTGTCTGCCCTGACGACCAGACCGACAACACAGCCCACTGATAAACAGCTGTCTGTCCTGACGACCAGACCGACAACACAGCCCACTGATAAACAGCTGTCTGCCCTGACGACCAGACCGACAACACAGCCCACTGATAAACAGCTGTCTGCCCTGACGACCAGACCGACAACACAGCCCACTGCTAAACAGCTGTCTGCCTTGACGACCAGACCTACAACACAGCCCTCTGATAAACAGCTGTCTGCCCTGACGACCAGACCTACAACACAGCCCTCTGCTAAACAGCTGTCTGCCCTCACGACCAGACCGACAACACAGCCCACTGCTAAACAGCTGTCTGCCCTGACGACCAGACCTACAACACAGCCCACTGCTAATGCATTTAACACAGAACATCCAAAACAGACACTACATGGTCAAAAGTATTTCAGCCACACCCATTGCTGAAAGGTGTATAAAATCGAGCACACAGCCATGCAATCTTCATAGACAGACATAGGCAGTAGGATGGCCTTACTGAAGAGCTCAGGGACTTTCAACGTGGCACCATCATAGGATGACACCTTTCCGACAAGTCAGTTTGTCAAATTTCTGCCCTGCTAGAGCTGCCCCCAGTCAACTGTAAGTGCTGTTATTGTGAAGTGGAAACGCAACGGCTCAACAGTGAAGTGGTAGGCCACACAAGCTCACGGAACGGGATCGCCGCGTGCTGAAGCGCGTAGCTTATAAAAGATAATCTGTCCTCGGTTTGAACTCTGACTACCGAGTTCCAAACTGCCTCTGGAAGCAACGTCAGCACAATAACTGTTCATCGCGAGCACACAAGCCTAAGATTACAATGCACAATGCCAAGCGTTTGCTGGAGTGGAGTAAAGCTCGCCGCCATTGGATTCTGGAGCAGTGGAAACAAGTTCTCTGGAGTGATGAATCACGCTTCACCATCTGCCATTCCGACGGACGAATCTGGGTTTGGCGGATGCCAGGAGAACGCTACCTGCCCCAATACACAGTGCCAACTGTAAAGTTTGGTGGAGGAGGAATAATGGTCTGGGTGTCACGCTGAATGACGCTGGAACGGGGAGTAAAACATTTCATTATAACGAACAGAGACGATACAGGAACAGCGTCAGAAACACATTCAAAAGACAAAAAAACAATCAATGCAGCAGCGTTGGAACAGAGCTGGGGAACTGACAGATATAGGAGAGGAGTGAGTCCAGGTGACTCCAATAACGCTGGTGCGAGTGACGAGGGAAGGCAGGTGTGAGTGATGATGGCAGGAGCGTGTGATGCAGGGTAATCTGGTGCCCTCAAGAGCCAGGGGAAGGGAAGAGCGGGAGCAGACGTGACACAGGCTGTTTTTCAGGGTTCGGGCTAAGCCCCTTAGTCCCCGTGAAGGGTAATCTTAATGCTACAGCATACAATTACATTTTAGACAATTCTGTGCTTCCAACTTTGTGGCAACAGTTTGGGGAAGGCCCTTTCCTGTTTCAGCATGACAATTCCCCTGTGCACAAAGCAAGGTCGATAAAGAAATGGGTTGTCGAAATCCGTGTGGCCTGCACAAATCTGGCCTGAACAGATCCCTGACCTCAACCCCATCGAACACCTTTGGGGTGAATTGGAACACAGACTGTGAGCCAGGCCTAATTGCCCAACATCAGTGCCTGACCTCACTAATGCTCTTGTGACTGAATGGAAGCAAGTCACTGCAGCAATGTTCCAACATCTAGTGGAAAACATTTTCCAGAAGAGTGGAGGCTGTTATAGCAGCAAAGGGGAGACCATCTCCATAGTAATGCCCATGATTTTGGAATGAGATGTTCAACGAGCAGGTGTCCACATACTTTGGCCATGTAGTGTTTGTCTCTTGCAAAACAACGTAACGTTGGGCAACTGAACGGAAAAGCTAAATAAGTACCACCACTACAGTACCTGCTGTCACTATACCACCACTACAGTACCTGCTGTCACTATACCACCACTACAGTACCTGCTGTCACTATACCACCACTACAGTACCTGCTGTCACTATACCACCACTACAGTACCTGCTGTCACTATACCACCACATACCTGCTGTCACCATACCACCACATACAGTACCTGCTGTCACCATACCACCACATACAGTACTTGCTGTCACCATACCACCACATACAGTACCTTCTGTCACCATACCACCACTACAATACCTACTTGAGTAAAAGTCTAAAACTATCTGGTTTTAAATGTACTTAAGTACAGTGGTGGACAAAGTACTACATTGTCATACTTGAGTAAAAGTACAACGTAAAAGTAATACATAAAATTCCTGATATTAAGCAAATAGTCTGGGTAATCATTGGATAAAATGTTCAGGAGTCTTATGGTTTGGGGGTAGAAGCTGTTTAGAAGCCTCTTGGACCAAGATTTGGCGCTCCGGTACCGCTAGCTGTGCGGTAGCAGAGAGTCTATGACTAGGGTGGCTGGAGTGTTTGACAATTTTTAGGGCCTTCATCTGACACTGCCTGGTATAGAGGTCCTGGGTGGCAGGAAGTTTGGCCCCAGTGATGTACTGGGCTGTACGCACTACCCTCTGTAGTGCCTTGCGGTTGGAGGCCGAGCAGTTGCCATACCTTGCAGTGATGGTGCAGCTGTAGAACCTTTTTAGGATCTGAGGACCCATTCCAAATCTTTTCAGTCTCCTGAGGGGGAATAGGTTTTGTCGTTCCCTCTTCACGACTGTCTTGGTGTGTTTGGACCATGATAGTTTTTTGTTGATGTGGACCCCAAGGAACTTAAAGCTCTCAACCTGCTCCACTACAGCCCCGTCATTGAGAATGGGGGTCGTGCTCGGTCCTCCTTTTCCTGTTGTCCACAATAATTTCCTTTGTCTTGATCACTTTGAGGGAGAGTTTGTTGTCCTTGCACCACACGGTCAGGTCTCTGACCTCCTCCTTATAGACTGTCTCGTCGTTGTTGGTGATCAGGCCCACCACTGTTGTGTCATTGGCAAACCTCATGATGGTGTTGGAGTCATGCCTGACCGTGCAGTCATGAGTGAACAGGCAGCACAGGAGGGGACTGAGCACACACCCCTGAGGGACCCCTGTGTTGAGGATAAGCGTGGTGGATGTGTTGTTACATATGCTTACCACCTGGGGTTGGGCCGTCAGGAAGTCCAGGTTCCAGTTGCAGAGGGAGGTCTTTAGTCCCAGGGTCCTTAGCTTACTGATGAGCTTTGAGGGCACTATATGGTGTTGAACGCTGAGGTATAGTCAATGAACAGCATTCCCACATACAGTGCCTTGCGAAAGTATTCGGCCCCCTTGAACTTTGCGACCTTTTGCCACATTTCAGGCTTCAAACATAAAGATATAAAACTGTATTTTTTTGTGAAGAATCAACAACAAGTGGGACAAAATCATGAAGTGGAACAACATTTATTGGATATTTCAAACTTTTTTAACAAATAAAAAACTGAAAAATTGGCCGTGCAAAATTATTCAGCCCCCTTAAGTTAATACTTTGTAGCGCCACCTTTTGCTGCGATTACAGCTGTAAGTCGCTTGGGGTATGTCTCTATCAGTTTTGCACATTGAGAGACTGACTGAGAATGTCATGTTGTGTCTTGTCTCTGTCCTTTCCCTTCACCCTGTCTCCCTCTGCTGGTCGTTGTTAGGTTACCTTTTCTCCCCCGCTTTCTCCCAGCTGTTCCTTGTCTCCTCTAACTACCCATTCACCCCGTTTCCCACCTGTTCCCTTTTTCCCTCTGATTAGGTCCCTATATCTCTCTCTGTTTCTGTTCCTGTCCTTGTCGGATTCTTGTTTGTGTTTCATGCCTGAGCCAGACTATCGTCATGTTTGCTGTAACCTTGTCCTGTCCTGTCGGAATCTGCCGGTCTATCTGAGCCTACCTATGTTTGGTTATTAAAGAAGCTCTGTTTAAGTTAGTTCGCTTTTGGGTCCTCATTCACTCACCATAACAGAAGAATCCGACCAAGAATGGACCCAGCGACTTCGGATCCTCTCCACTCAGCCGTCGGGATCCAGGGAGCGATGCTAGGCAGACACGAGCAGGAAGTGTCTGCTGCTCGACATGCCGTTGAGACCCTGGCCACCCAAGTCTCCAACCTCACAGAACAGGTTCACCATCTCCGCCTCGATCCACCGGCCACTTCCAGGGCTTTCGAATCTCCGGAGCCCAGAATCAATAACCCGCCGTGTTACTCTGGGGAGCCCACTGAATGCCGCTCGTTCCTCACCCAGTGTGATATTGTGTTTTCTCTCCAGCCCAACACTTACTCCAGGAGCACTGCTCGTGTCGCCTACGTCATATCTCTCCTTATTGGACGGGCTCGTGAGTGGGGCACGGCAATCTGGGAGGCAAGGGCTGAGTGTACTAACCAGTATCAGGACTTTAAGGAGGAGATGATACGGGTTTTTGATCGATCTGTTTTTGGGGAGGAGGCTTCCAGGGCCCTGTCTTCCCTATGTCAAGGCAATCGATCCATAACAGACTACTCTATTGAGTTTCGCACTCTGGCTGTCTCCAGTGGCTGGAACGAGCCGGCCTTGCTCGCTCGTCTTCTGGAGGGTCTCCGCGCAGAGGTAAAGGATGAGATTCTCTCCCGGGAGGTTCCTTCCAGCGTGGATTCCTTGATTGAACTCGCTATTCGCATTGAGCGACGGGTTGATCTTCGTCACCGAGCTCGTGGAAAGGAGCTCGCGCTCTCCGTCGCCCCCCTCTCCGCATCACTACCATCTTCCTCTGCCGGCTCGGGTGCTGAGCCCATGCAGCTGGGAGGTATCCGCATCTCGACTAAGGAGAGGGAACGGAGAATCACCAACCGCCTCTGTCTCTATTGCGGTTCCGCTGGTCATTTTGTCACTTCATGTCCAGTAAAAGGCCAGAGCTCGTCAGTAAGCGGAGGGCTACTGGTGAGCGCTACTACTCCTGTCTCTCCTTCAAGATCCTGCACTACCTTGTCGGTCCATCTACGCTGGACCGGTTCGTCTGCTTCCTGCAGTGCCTTAATAGACTCTGGGGCGGAGGGCTGTTTTATGGACGAGACCTGGGCTCGGGAACATGACATTCCTCTCAGACAGTTAAAGGAGCCCACGGCCTTGTTCGCCCTGGATGGTAGTCCTCTCCCCAGGATTCAGCGTGAGACGCTACCTTTAACCCTCACTGTTTCTGGTAATCATAGTGAAACCATTTCTTTTTTAATTTTTCGTTCACCTTTTACACCTGTTGTTTTGGGCCATCCCTGGCTAGTTTGTCATAATCCTTCCATTAATTGGTCTAGTAATTCTATCCTCTCCTGGAACGTCTCTTGTCATGTGAAATGTTTAATGTCTGCTATCCCTCCTGTTTCCTCTGTCTCTTCTTCACAGGAGGAGCCTGGTGATTTGACAGGGGTGCCGGAGGAATATCACGATCTGCGCACGGTGTTCAGTCGGTCCAGGGCCACCTCTCTTCCTCCACACCGGTCGTATGATTGTAGTATTGATCTCCTTCCGGGAACCACCCCCCCCCGGGGTAGACTATACTCTCTGTCGGCTCCCGAACGTAAGGCTCTCGAAGATTATTTGTCTGTAGCTCTTGACGCCGGTACCATAGTCCCCTCCTCCTCTCCCGCCGGAGCGGGTTTTTTTTTTGTCAAGAAGAAGGACGGGTCTCTGCGCCCCTGCATAGATTATCGAGGGCTGAATGACATAACAGTGAAGAATCGTTATCCGCTTCCTCTTATGTCTTCAGCCTTCGAGATCCTGCAGGGAGCCAGGTTTTTCACTAAGTTGGACCTTCGTAACGCTTACCATCTCGTGCGCATCAGGGAGGGGGACGAGTGGAAGACGGCGTTTAACACTCCGTTAGGGCACTTTGAATACCGGGTTCTTCCTTTCGGCCTCGCTAACGCTCCAGCTGTCTTTCAGGCATTAGTCAATGATGTCCTGAGAGACATGCTGAACATCTTTGTTTTCGTCTACCTTGACGATATCCTGATTTTTTCACCGTCACTCCAGATTCATGTTCAGCACGTTCGACGTGTCCTCCAGCGCCTTTTAGAGAATTGTCTTTTTGTGAAGGCTGAGAAGTGCACTTTTCATGCCTCCTCCGTCACATTTCTCGGTTCTGTTATTTCCGCTGAAGGCATTAAGATGGATCCCGCTAAGGTCCAAGCTGTCATTGATTGGCCCGTCCCTAAGTCACGCGTCGAGCTGCAGCGCTTTCTCGGCTTCGCGAACTTCTATTGTCGTTTCATCCGTAATTTCGGTCAGGTGGCAGCTCCTCTCACAGCCCTTACTTCTGTCAAGACGTGCTTTAAGTGGTCCGTTTCCGCCCAGGGAGCTTTTGATCTCCTCAAGAATCGTTTTACATCCGCTCCTATCCTTGTTACACCTGACGTCTCTAGACAGTTCGTTGTCGAGGTTGACGCGTCAGAGGTGGGCGTGGGAGCCATTCTTTCTCAGCGCTCCCTCTCTGACGACAAGGTCCACCCATGCGCGTATTTTTCTCATCGCCTGTCGCCGTCGGAACGTAACTATGATGTGGGTAACCGCGAACTGCTCGCCATCCGGTTAGCCCTAGGCGAATGGCGACAGTGGTTGGAGGGGGCGACCGTTCCTTTTGTCGTTTGGACTGACCATAGGAACCTTGAGTACATCCGTTCTGCCAAACGACTTAATGCGCGTCAGGCGCGTTGGGCGCTGTTTTTCGCTCGTTTCGAGTTCGTGATTTCTTATCGTCCGGGCTCTAAGAACACCAAGCCTGATGCTTTGTCTCGTCTCTTCAGTTCTTCAGTAGCCTCCACTGACCCCGAGGGGATTCTCCCTGAGGGGCGTGTTGTCGGGTTGACTGTCTGGGGAATTGAGAGGCAGGTAAAACAAGCGCTCACTCACACTCCGTCGCCGCGCGCTTGTCCTAGGAACCTTCTTTTCGTTCCCGTTCCTACTCGTCTGGCCGTTCTTCAGTGGGCTCACTCTGCCAAGTTAGCCGGCCACCCTGGCGTTCGGGGTACGCTTGCTTCCATTCGCCAGCGTTTTTGGTGGCCCACCCGGGAGCATGACACGCGTCGTTTCGTGGCTGCTTGTTCGGTCTGCGCGCAGACTAAGTCCGGTAACTCTCCTCCTGCCGGCCGTCTCAGGCCGCTTCCTATTCCCTCTCGACCGTGGTCTCACATCGCCTTAGATTTTGTCACCGGACTGCCTTCGTCAGCGGGGAAGACTGTTATTCTTACGGTTGTCGATAGGTTCTCTAAGGCGGCTCATTTCATTCCCCTTGCTAAGCTTCCTTCTGCTAAAGAGACGGCACAAATCATCATCGAGAACGTTTTCAGAATTCATGGCCTTCCGTCAGACGTCGTTTCGGACAGAGGTCCGCAATTCACGTCTCAATTTTGGAGGGAGTTTTGCCGTTTGATTGGGGCTTCCGTCAGTCTCTCTTCCGGCTTTCACCCCCAGTCTAACGGTCAAGCAGAACGGGCCAATCAGACTATTGGTCGCATCTTACGCAGTCTTTCTTTTCGCAACCCTGCGTCTTGGTCAGAACAGCTCCCCTGGGCAGAATACGCCCACAACTCGCTTCCTTCGTCTGCGACCGGGCTATCTCCTTTTCAGAGTAGCCTCGGGTACCAGCCTCCGCTGTTCTCATCTCAGTTCGCCGAGTCCAGCGTCCCCTCCGCTCAGGCTTTTGTCCAACGTTGCGAGCGCACCTGGAAGAGGGTCAGGTCTGCACTTTGCCGTTATAGGGCGCAGACTGTGAGGGCTGCTAATAAGCGTAGAACTAAGAGTCCTAGATATTGTCGCGGTCAGAGAGTTTGGCTCTCCACTCAGAACCTTCCCCTTAAGACGGCTTCTCGCAAGTTGACCCCGCGGTTCATTGGTCCGTTCCGTATTTCTCGGGTCATTAATCCTGTCGCAGTTCGACTTCTTCTTCCGCGATACCTTCGTCGCGTCCACCCGGTCTTCCATGTCTCCTGTATTAAGCCCGTTCTTCGCGCCCCCGCTCGTCTTCCCCCCCCCCCCCCCCCCCCCATCCTTGTCGAGGGCGCACCCATCTACAGGGTCCGCAGGATTTTGGACATGCGTCCTCGGGGCCGTGGTCACCAGTACCTTGTCGATTGGGAGGGGTACGGTCCTGAGGAGAGGAGTTGGGTTCCCTCTCGGGACGTGCTGGACCGTGCGCTGATCGAGGATTTCCTCCGTTGCCGCCAGGTTTCCTCCTCGAGTGCGCCAGGAGGCGCTCGGTGAGTGGGGGGGTACTGTCATGTTGTGTCTTGTCTCTGTCCTTTCCCTTCACCCTGTCTCCCTCTGCTGGTCGTTGTTAGGTTACCTTTTCTCCCCCGCTTTCTCCCAGCTGTTCCTTGTCTCCTCTAACTACCCATTCACCCCGTTTCCCACCTGTTCCCTTTTTCCCTCTGATTAGGTCCCTATATCTCTCTCTGTTTCTGTTCCTGTCCTTGTCGGATTCTTGTTTGTGTTTCATGCCTGAGCCAGACTATCGTCATGTTTGCTGTAACCTTGTCCTGTCCTGTCGGAATCTGCCGGTCTATCTGAGCCTACCTATGTTTGGTTATTAAAGAAGCTCTGTTTAAGTTAGTTCGCTTTTGGGTCCTCATTCACTCACCATAACAGAGAAGGGCGGGAAAGACAAAAGAGTCACTGCACAGTTTATAATTATATTAATTGAAATGCTAATCCTTTGCACATGATTGCTATCAATATATATTTATGCTCAGTGTGTTGTCATTGTCTCTGTTGGAATCGTCCGTCTTTCTATTGGAAAGTTCATCTGAGCGTCTCTCTCTCTGCTTCCCTGAAGTCTTTCGTGGTTAGAATGAACACTTCAGAGCACCATTCAGAAATATTCTCATAGAATAGTTGTTTCCGGCGGTTGTCGGTCTTCACATCCCATAGTACATCATTTCTAGCTGCAGACTAGTAATTAGTATCTAAGATTTGCTCTTATTCTGTCGGGATCGATAGTCTAGAGTTTAACCATTTCCCGCCGTGTAGTGGTTAGGAATTCAACAACCATTACAACGTTAGCTTAAACTGAGGTTTTTGTGGTCTCTACTCACCGAGGATTTCTTCAGGTGGGGGTTTTATTCGTAACAGTAGAAAAGGGCTGTTCCATGAAGCCAGATCATGTCTGTGCTCATCGGGGCAAACAAATGACTTAGTTACATTTTAAAGGGAATACAATTATCTCACATTAACATCATTATATAATTTCACAAATAGTTTCATCTTTACTCATTCATTTGATACAATGATTAGACACAAACCTCATGATGGAGGCTCCTGTATGAACAGAGTTATGGTAATGTGGCTGTATTGTCTCTCATGAGGTCACAAACATGAAACAAAACGGACCGGTGGCTTCTCCACCGACCGTTTACACATTCTCCAAAACATGGACATTGTTCAGTTCTCTCTTTCAACAGAAGAGTCCCGTGACAGATTACTGTTGTTTGTTTGCCAGAGCATGTGCTGTATATCTTGGAAATAAGAATCTTTGGTAGTAGGAATCCTTCCAGGTAGTTTTGTAAAAAATCAGGTTTAGATTTGTAGTTTTGAATTGAGGTGAAGGTTATGTTGTAGAGGGTAGTATCCTGTATATGTCCTGGTGACATAGTGAAGGTTATGTTGTAGAGGGTAGTATCCTGTATATGTCCTGGTGACACGGTGAAGGTTATGTTGTAGAGGGTAGTATCCTGTATATGTCCTGGTGACACGGTGAAGGTTATGTTGTAGAGGGTAGTATCCTGTATATGTCCTGGTGACATTGTGAAGGTTATGTTGTAGAGGGTAGTATCTTGTATATGTCCTGGTGACATAGGTCCTAACTCTAAATCTATATTTTTGTAAAAAATGCTGAAAAATCTCTCTTTCGCACACCCACACACACACACACACACACACACACACACACACACACACACACACACAGTTAGAAGTATAACAGAGCCCAGGGAAGGTGTCATTAGTCGACTCTGGTGCCGATAATTCCCTTAACTACAGGGTGCCGAACATCTCCTCCTCACACAGAGAGACAGAGAGAGAGAGGGGGAGAGAGACACATCAGCAGATGGACTCTGTAGGCCGTAGAGTGGGTTCACCCCAGGTGAAAACAAAATGGCCAAAATGCCTCAGTATAACTATAGCAACACCACTCAGGGAAAACTTTAGTTAATCACAGTACATCAGAACCGACTCACAGGCCCTTCAAATGACTAAGATTCAAACATGGGTCAGTCTGCTGAGATAAAGCCCAGACACTATAGCTCTGTGAGCTAATATAAGTCTTCATGTCTCAGGTCAAGGTCAGACGCCAAGGGGTCTTGGTGCACCGCACATCCTCCTCAACAAAGGTGTCCATCAACTAGGTGAAGCATATTGTCCATCCATCCATCCATCACCATCCATCCATCCATCCATCACCATCCATCCATCCATCCATCCATCCATCACCATCCATCCATCCATCCATCCATCACCATCCATCCATCCATCCATCCATCACCATCCATCCATCCATCCATCCATTCATCCATCACCATCCATCCATCCATCCATCACCATCCATCCATCCATCCTTCCTTCCATCCATCCATCCATCCATCACCATCCATCCATCCATCCATCACCATCCATCCATCCATCCTTCCTTCCTTCCATCCATCCATCCATCCATCACCATCCATCCATCCATCCATCACCATCCATCCATCCATCCATCCATCACCATCCATCCGTCCATCCATCCATCCATCACCATCCATCCATCCATCCATCCATCACCATCCATCCATCCATCCTTCCATCCATCCATCCATCCATCCATCCATCCATGCTTCCCTATAGCATACTGAGTCCTTCTGCTGTTACAGCAACAGTGATGTATTATCTAGTGGACTCTGATCAGTAGTAGAGTAGATGGAAGGAGATGGAATGAGGCCAGCAGACGCCACACACAGCGCAAAATATAGAATTGGGCCAAACTGCTGCTGGAAAACACAGAGTTTTATGCGGTGTCACAGGATGTAAGGACGGTGGTGATGAGGTGGACGGGACGGTGGTGATTAGGTGGATGGGGCAGTGGTGATGAGGTGGACGGGACAGTGGTGATGAGGTGGACGGGACGGTGGTGATGAGGTGGACAGGACAGTGGTGATGAGGTGGACGGAACGGTGGTGATGAGGTGGACGGGACGGTGGTGATGAGGTGGATGGGGCAGTGGTGATGAGGTGGACGGGACGGTGGTGATGAGGTGGACGGAACGGTGGTGATGAGGTGGACGGAACAGTGGTGATGAGGTGGATGGGACGGTGGTGATGAGGTGGACGGAATGGTGGTGATGAGGTGGACAGAACAGTGGTGATGAGGTGGACGGGACGGTGGTGATGAGGTGGATGGGGCAGTGGTGATGAGGTGGATGGGACGGTGGTGATGAGGTGGACGGAATGGTGGTGATGAGGTGGACGGAACAGTGGTGATGAGGTGGACGGAACGGTGGTGATGAGGTGGACGGGACAGTGGTGATGAGATGGACGGAACAGTGGTGATGAGGTGGACAGGACGGTGGTGATGAGGTGGACGGAATGGTGGTGATGAGGTGGACGGAAAAGTGGTGATGAGGTGGACAGGACGGTGGTGATGAGGTGGACAGGACGGTGGTGATGATGTGGACAGGACAGTGGTGATGAGGTGGACGGAACAGTGGTGATGAGGTGGACGGAACAGTGGTGAGGAGGTGTACAGGACAGTGGTGATGAGGTGGACAGGACGGTGGTGATGAGGTGGACGGGACAGTGGTGATGAGGTGGACGGAACAGTGGTGATGAGGTGGACAGGACGGTGGTGATGAGGTGGACGGCATGGTGGTGATGAGGTGGACGGAACAGTGGTGATGAGGTGGACAGGACGGTGGTGATGAGGTGGACGGAACAGTGGTGATGAGGTGGACGGAACTGTGGTGATGAGGTGGACGGGACAGTGGTGATGAGGTGGACGGGACAGTGGTGATGAGGTGGACAGGACGGTGGTGATGAGGTGGACGGAACGGTGGTGATGAGGTGGACGGAACGGTGGTGATGAGGTGGACGGGACAGTGGTGATGAGGTGGAAGGGACGGTGGTGATGAGGTGGACGGGACAGTGGTGATGAGGTGGACGGGACGGTGTTGATGAGGTGGATGGGGTA